>NC_056524.1:214306643-214358937 GCF_019175285.1 Sceloporus undulatus
TGGCCACCTGATCATCCAGTGTCAATCTCCCATCACTACGACAAGCTCTATCTCTATATTTTAGAACTGGAGTGCTTCAGTCCCTTTCAGAACTGAAAAGTAGTCTTGTTCTAGTTCTCTAGTGTAACTCAGCAATAGCTAAGCTTCCCCATACTATTTTTCTATTTCCCCACTCTAAACTCCTTATCATAATTGTTATCTCACATTAACTAAGTAGATACTATAACCCAAATCCCATCTATAGCTTTTATATGTAACAGGAAGAAATGTAGGACCGCACCCTCATCATAGTTACCTGTGATTTATTTCACATGTAAAAACTGAGTGATAAGAGAACCAATTTGAAAAGCAAAATTTTAAAAAATAATTGCTAATTTCTGAAATCATGAACAACATAAATTCATCTGGATGTCTGTGTTAAGAATGGGATAGGTGATTTCTGTAGAGTCACACTATTCCAACTTAAAAAACATACCCTATACAACAAGTGTAGAGGAAACCTGAATTTGATGGGAGCCTGTGTTTAGCTAGTGTGATGTAATGGTTTGGGTGTTGGCCTAGGGTCCTGGGAGACTAAGGTCCAAATCCCCACTCAGCCATGGAAATCCAATGAGTGACCTTAGGTAAGTCACACACTCTCAGTCTCAGAGGAAGGCAATGGCAAACCCCCTTTGAACAACTCTTGCCAAGAAACCCTCCTTCACTTTACGGTCACCCTAAGAAATTATTTCAAGGCACATAAATGTGTTTAGTCCTTTCCTCCCTCCACTCAGTCAAATGTGATATCAATTAGACCCATTTGCACACTCGTCCTTCCTCATTTGCGACTTTGACTTTTGGGTATTTGATTATTCATGGATTTTATTAATATGTTCTCTCAAGGAATATCTAGGTCCTCCAATGCAACGCTGTGGCCAACATTAACCAAAAGTCACAGTGAAGGATCTAGAGATTCCTAGAGAGAACACTCGACTAGGCATTTGTAGCTCCTCCAGCTTAATTCTGTGGTCAAGGTCTAGCAGATGTTGACCACAGAGTTGCACTGAAGGACCTAGAGATCCCTAGATAGGTGTTCTCTCTGGTAAAAACAAGTATTTTTGTTATTTGCAGTTTTTCTGCATTCACGGGGGTCCTGTGCCTCTAACCTCAGCAAATGTGGAGGGATGGGTGTATTTACATCCCACCCCCTGCTACTTATAATTTTTGGGTGAGGAGATCACTGTCATGGATCTCCATTATCATATGTAATTTAGACCTCAATGGTGAAGAAAATTCTTTCTGTACAAATATTCTCTTCATTATTTGTCTGAAAAGGAGTTCTGAGTTGGCTCAAGGATGCTGTTGGGAGACAACACTGAGACTGTATCATCATGGGTTCCTGGAGCATTTAGAGCCAATCTGTGAGATCTTAGATGCTGGTCTGCTGTGAGTTTCCATGAAAGTCAAGTGTCAGGGGACAAATATAGGGCATTATTAAAGAATGACCAATGAACTGTTACCTAAGTACAGTATTATATCATTTCCACAGGGAATTTGTTTTTACTCATCAGATGCTGAAATAGTTTAGGCTGCCCTGATGTTGAGGGGTCAAGCAGGGAAAGCAGTCAATTTAAGGCCAATATGCATTTGGAATGGTTGAAGGAAAGCATCAATTTAAAGTGACGTGTGAAGCATCTTAGTGTCATTGACATTCAGGAATAATAGGAAAGGAAGCAGCATGTTGTAAGGTTTATCATATGGAATTTATACGTGTGAGACCTGGATTCAAATGCTAGCTCAAATTCAAAACCTGCTGGGTAATCTGGTTCAAACTATTCTCTCTCAGCCTGTCCCAACTCACAGGGGCAATAGAGAGAGAACAGGGGACATGGTTCCCTGGAAACTAAAGGGGGAAATGGGATCAAAATGTAATTAATGAAAGTAACAAGAATAGAGACATGGGGAACCTAAATGTCTAGAGTGCAGCCAAAGGAAGTAACAAGAGGTGGGTGTGGGGAGCAAAATAAAGTCCAAGGACAAGACCTGGAGGACAAGACCAAAAATAGAAATGGTGTACAGTATTGTAAGTGAATCAGAGCAAAAGTGAACCTAAGACAAGTGAAGTGACTGAGAAAATTTCATAAGGTGAATGACCACTAGACCAGGATATTCTTCAAAATGTGTAAACAATCAAATAAATATCTTAGCTTAAAAGGGGCAGGAGGGTAGACTGTCTGTATTTCTTTCTGAGTTATTTTGCCTTATAGCATCAGGTACAAGCACCCAGAAAACCTGGAGTTAAGATTATGATTTCTTATTTATAAACCTCAATGTGATTTGTGGCTGGAAAAAATAGTCAATTTCTAAATCAGATATGCTGCAAGTTCACAACGTTACATCTCATAATTTTATTCATAAATTACAGTATCTACGCAGCACAGGACGTTCAGATTTACCTCCTTCATTGAGGGATGAGTTGATCAATCTGGCAACTGGTGCTATTCATAAAATCAATACACCGCTGTAAAGTGGCAAAGGAAAGATTAAAGAAAATAAGCAATGTAAGCAAGGGGGTGATTTATCTTCATCCATCAAAGGTGCAAATCACACTGCAGAAATAATCCAACTTGAGACCGCTTTAACTGCCTTGTCTCAGTGATAGAGAATCCTGGGAGTTGTAATTTATTGTGGCATCAGAACTGTCTGACAGAGAAGGCTAAATGTTTCACAAAACTACAGTTCCCAGAATTCCCTAACATTGAGCCAGGGAAGTTAAAGCGGTCTCAAAACTGGATTATTTCTGCACTGTGATTTGAACCAAAGTCTCTGAAGTCCTTTTGAAAAAAATACACTGTCATAATACAGTTTTCAAAAAGATCCTAAACTAAAGGCGTAAGTATCATGTGACATGACTATATGAAAAACGTTGTAACTCATAATTTGCATTTGTCATACTGCTCTCAAGTTTTCAATTGTTTGTTGTTACTTTTTGAAAATACAATGAAAATATATTTACCAAAAAATAAATAAATGACAATACAGTATTGTTGATTTCACCAGTTTCCAATTTTAAACAAAAAAGTTATACAACTGTGAGCCTTGATTCAAAGGGGTTCTCTTTTGAACACTTTATATCTGAATATTTGATGGGTCCAGAATGTTCAAATACTGATTTGGGATCATGTTAAGTTAAACATTTTAAACATTTTCACTTTATAATTATCACGTCTGTCTGTAAATACATTCAAGAAGCCTGAAACTACTGAGAGTATGAGGGTCACAAACACAACAGTCAAGCTGAGCACCAGATACGGCGGGAGAGTGGCTGGAAATATGGGTGTATGACAAGCCAATGAAAGCAATGGTCTGATAAGGAAGAAATGGTAGTGGCCAGGCTGCAGCCAGTCCCAGGATCTGTCTGTCATCACTTGAGGATGATAATAGCTCCAACACTTCAGAGCTCACGGAAGCTGCAGTGGAGGCAAGAACTGGCACTGAAACAAGAAGCGGCTGCTGATATCTCCTTTCACTCACCTCACTGCAAGAACTCAACCAATGGGTGCCCCAGTTTTTCTCATAATGATGCTAGAACACATTTGTAATGGGTTTTTTAATCTGTTTGTTTTAATTGCATTTCGGTTTTTATCTGGAATTTAATAGAGATAGCCTGAGAGCCAGTATGGTGTAGTGGCTTGAGTGTGGGAAGACTGAAATCCCCACTCAGCCACACGGGTGACCTTAGGCAAGTCACACTCTCTCTGCCATAGAGGAGGGCAATGGCAAACCTCCCCTGAATAAATCCTGCTCAGAAATCTAAGGGTTGCCATAAATTGGAGTCAACTTGAAAGCACATCACAACCAAAAACTCGATAGCCACCCTGAGTGCCATTTTTTTTTAGCAGAAATGTATTTCTTTATTAAAGATCACCCTTTCCCCCCACTATGGGACCCAAGGCCAGTCACATAGATTAAAACAAAATATAGCTATTCCCCACCACCAATCATTATAATTAAATCAGCTAAAGTAATTAAATTAGCTCTTCATTTCAAAACAGCACTAATTTCAAACAGCTTGACAATGACGCTTGATGAATTAACATAACAGTGAAGATAAGGAACCTCCCTACTTCCCTGTCAGAAGACCCTTTAAAGTAACCAGTTAATTCCCAGTAGCCTGCTTGAGTAAATAACTCTTTGCCTGTGAGTGGAAAGAGATAGTGGTCAGAGCAGCTTCCTGTCCAAGGGAATTCCACAGCTTTGGAGCAGCAGCAGAGAAACTCTTCTGACATGCTTTCAGCAATCATGTCTAGGCCTGAGATGAGTATGAAGAAATGCACACTTCCAGCAAGAATCTTAAACTTCCAGAAGACATTTCTTTAGGGAGATATAGTCTTTCAGACAGTTTGGAGCAAAAGTTGGGCTATAAATAAATAAACAGGACCACTCAACATTAATTGAAACTTTTTGTCTAGCATTATCAGGTAAGAAATGATCTGATCCAATAGATAAAGGTGACAAATAAGATGGTCAACCAGAGGTATTCAACAGCTTTTGGCCACATTATCTGCTTGGGCCTCCCCACATGCATATGTGCACAAACACATATGTCTGCATTCATGCCTGTGTAAGGGCATACATGTTCACACATTTGCACAAATGTAAGCATGCCTACCTAACTGGGCTCCTGCCAAAATATCTTAGATTTTGCATAAGAAATACAATCAAAGGGGCTTTTTGGTTTGGGGGGGGGTCTTGTAGTATCACATGTGAAAGGATCTTAATAAATGAATTAAATTAATTTATTATCATCCTTCCTTAGATTTATATCAACTTTTTATTTTATCTTTGTAGTAGTTAGCTGCTACTTAGCTTTTGAAGGCACACTTTGACTGCAATCAAACATCTCCTCAGCTGCCTTGAATCTCATTTTGGGATTCCCATTCAATCAATCAGTCAACAAATAAATAAATAAAGCAAGTATAAATATCCACATGTGTAGATATATTATATGAATACTACAAAAGCCCCATTCAAGACAGTAACATTGCACAATTCAATTCAATAGCCAAAAGAAAGGATCAATGCTGCAAATAGCAGCCCTCCTCCCAGACTCTGATGGGTGCTCTTTGCCATTTTAAGGCTATCTTGTGGGTGCCTTGACTTGTTTCATTCCCTATATCCCCTTTTTTTTAAATCACAAGTCACCAGCAACTGAGTGATGGAAAATATAAGATATGAAGAACCGAGGCCAGAGAAAGCTGGGAAAGGTAATTTATGTCCTTCCAGATGATGTTAGACTTCAATTCTCAATAGCCTTCACCAACATAGTTGGTGAGTGATCATGGGTATGGCAGTCCAGGGACATCCAGAAGGCCACCAGTGGTCCAGCCTGCTTTAGAGTCCAAAATATTTGCTGAGCTTCACCAAAGAGAGAGTTTGAAGTCTCTGTGGGGCCTAGAAGGAACAGTGATAGTTCTTTCTGAGATTCAGATGGGAATTGCAGAACCGGCATCAGTCCTGGTGTTGAAAAACACAATATCTAGACCCTGCTGAAACTGAGCTGAGCATGTTTTTCATAGCATTTTTTTAAAAGCACAATTTCCCCTTGTTTGGGCAGAACTGACCCAAGCATTTAGTCATCCAGGAATTCAAACAAAAGGCAGCTTTGTCCCAGTTAGAGGTCAGGCAGTGGGTGGCCATGTCCTTCCTAGACTCACAACGCACACAAGGGTTACTCACAAGGTTTGTGACATGGCATCACCAATTATTTACAAGAAATGCTAGAAGAAGACACACAGTGGATTAGAGTATGCAGAGACATCTGTTGCTCTTGGGGAAAGAATTAAGCTAACAGAAGGGAATCCAGATCAAGGTTTGGAAAAGAGACTTTTGAGGAAATTCAGCTCCCAGAATCCCCAGGCTAGCATGCTTGGTGGTTGTGTTCACTGCATTATTCAGAGAGATGTAGTCAAAATGTAGCTTTCCCAAGTTTTACTCCAGATAAGCAATAAAGCTGTCCATGGAGTACAAATATTCTAGTTTCATTGCGCCAGACTCAGGGTGGACACACAGGAATGAGAAAAAAGTCTCTTTTAACAGGCCTCTGGATTTGTTCTGAATTCTCCTCTCATTCAGTCTATAAATAGGACATACAATTAGAGTTAGAGGACTCATAACCAATGGTTCCATTGGAGTAGTATCTTTGGGGCAAAGGTCCAGAGCTTCACTTAGCACAGAGATTCCCAGAAGCAACCAGGCATTTCATACAGAATTATATAAACTACCCTATAAGGACTGGGGTGGGGGGGGCAATAACTCCAGAGTCTTACCCAACTACACCAATATCCATAGTTTTGGATTAGAGGATGTGAATAATATACTGTTGCTTTGGGTTTATGGATTCTTAATCACACATTTTATCACTCTGTCTATTTATATTAAATATGCCACTTAGTCTAGTAATAACGCTAAGCATTTGACATAAAAGATACAACAACTAAAACACACATGTAGTAGAATTTCTTGAGACAGTAAAAGAGAACAGGATCAAAAGCCATTTTATAAGCCAGGGAAAGCTGTAAACAGGTTGGTTTTCAGATGTCATTTAAAAGTGTCCACATTTCCTGACTTTCAAATCACACTTGGGAGAACGCTCCAGGGAATGGGTGCCATTACTGAGAAGGCCTGGTTTTCCTTTTACTGTACTGTGTGGTGGCACCGTTTTGTTGCCTGTGGAAAAGCCAAGAGAAATTCCTTTGAAAAGGATTTCAGAAGTCAACTGGCTGTTCAATGGGGGAACCAATCTGCTAGACAGGCCACTCTTGAGTTGTTTAGGACTTTGTACATAATAATAATAATAATAATAATAATAATAATAATATGTTTTATTTATATACTGCTATTCCAAAGATCATAGCGGTGAACAGCAAGTAAGCTAATTAGCCATAGAGTCCTGAACATGGCTTGATATCTATTTGGCAACCACTACAGTTTCTTTAACATAGATTTAATATGTGTGCAGCTAGATGACCTCCTAAACATCTGAGCTGCTGCATTCTCCTGCTGCTGCACTTTCCAGGCCACTTATCAGTGCAGCCCACATAGACCATATTACAATAGTCTGTCAGTTTTCCACTGCATGAACCTCACAGTCACTAGGTGATATCTGTCCAGGAACAAACATAGTTGTGAAGTTGGTAATGGATACCGAGGAGCTAGTACTGGATTCATTGACACAGATGTAGCAAGCCCCAAACCATTAAGAAAGACTTGGGTATATGTGTATTCAGAGACACAATGGATGCAGCAAAGTAAAGCCTTGTCACCTTCGCAAGCTTCCAGCGGGTGCTACACATTTCTCTTGAATATTCCTGATCACTGTCATGATCTGCCTTGCACTGGTGAGCCACTTGCACCATAGCCATCCCTCTCTCTCTTTGACTCAATTTAAGGTAGAGGTCATCAAAGCCCATGCCAGGACAAAGAGGTTTCAACTTTTAGGATTATCAAGACTCTCCCCTCCATGAAAGTCAGCCCTTCATCCTTGACTGGTACCTGGGCAAGGAAAGTTGGATACATCCCAGTACACCCATCCGGGAGTTAGTAATGCATAAAAGTCAACTCCTTCATCCATGATCCTATTGTTGTTGAGTGAAGTCTTATGTCATTTGTTTATTATTTGAGTTATATCCCATCCTTCCTCTTAAGAGCTCAGTTAGATGTTTTGGAGTTGTTGTACCCCATATTTATTCCATCACTCTAATAATTTAAGAAGCAGAGTACCTGGTTTTAAATGCAGATCTCCTATCCCCATAATTCTGTTATGGGGAGGGAGTACCCCAACACAGAGAAAATATTTCTTGCTAGAAAGTGAAGGAACCTAGTAAGCAAGACTCTGCACACGTGGAACTAGGAACACACAGAGGAAGCAGCCTAAATCTATGATAATGACATTGCTTTACATTAATGCCAACACCACCCGCCACCCCCATTCATTCCCTGGTAGTGAGAGGGAAATGACCCTGTTGTGCTGCTGTATGGAGGTTGAGAGGTTTGCATGCAGGTTGTCTCTGGAGAGGGCTGTTCCTGTGTTTGGAGATAACAAAGAGGTGCAGCATGACCCAGGAAACCTGGTGAGATCCTTCAAGATAAACTCCTGCTGGAGTACAAAGGCACTGATATTGCCTTCCCTCTGGGGCTATCACATTCCCACAGACACAGCAGAAGTTTGCTGGCATGAACAAAAGTGCTGTCAATAGCAAGCCTAAGAAGATAAGAATAATTCTATAGCCACCTGCCATTCTTATTATCCAGAAGCTGGGTTTATTCCTGACATCCATCTCTGAGCAAAAAGGGTTGCATTTAATGCTGATTTTTTTTTAATTAATTTTTTTAATGTGTGTTAAGTATGTCTGAACATGTTCAGAGTACCTTTCAGAGAAATGTTATATGTGTATGTGTGTGGCCTGGGTGTCTGACAGTTTTTGTAGATTATTTTAGATTACCTGAACTGGCATGAGAAGGGGCAAGGGTGGAGCTGGGCATAGGGTTAGTAAGCACAGGAGGTATGACTGCAGAGTAGGTAGTAACAGTGTTCTTTTTTCTAGATAGAAAATATATGGCACAGAACAGGAAACAGTTTAGAGACATAGATCAACAATTAGCAAGTCAATTGAAATGTACCCAGATGATTATATAAACAAAATGATATCAAGAGGGCTGTTTTTTTAAAAAAAATACAGACTATTGCCTGACTACAAGTCTTTCAACCACATTAATAATATATTTTAAGTGTGGTAGGAGGCACTTTTAGTAAGTGGTTTTGGTAAGTGGATCAAGTGCATGCTAAAATCTCATTTAAATACATGGGATTAGAAAGTGTTTATCTTTGACTTGATTCTGCTCAAAAATATAGAGCTAAATTGTTAACAAAGCTATAATTATGGTAGTCAAATTGGAAAAGGAAGGAACACCTGCAAATCAAGGATTTTGTTGCATAACATTTAAAACAATTGCGTGCAAATCAAAGTGACATAGGTATTGATGGCAGGGGCCATTGTCTAACATGCCTGGAGATTCAATAACATGGAAAGAATGGTTGCGGCAGCCTGGGGCCAAAATTGGGTTCGGGAGAACAGAGCAACCACATGTTCCCAAGCCCTAGTGCACGCCGGCAGCACCATCATGGCTCGGCCTCGTCTACATGGGGGCCACCATGATGACACGCGCACTGCACAGCGTGTAGACGTTGCTGGCAGGAAGTGGCATCATGGTGGTGCCCTTTCCCGTTTATGGTGCTGCAAAAAAGAAGCTGCCCTAGGCAGCTTCTTTCTGGCAGTGTATTGTTGCTGCACGGTTTGGGGGATATGGCAACAATGCGAGGCAAAGACAGGTGGCTAGGAGCCGCCCATCTGTCAAGCCCCATAGATACCTTTATTGGATCAACCAAAATGCACAATTACATGTTGCAAGCTTTCAAAGTCACACTGACTTCATCAGGCAAACAGGAGAAAGAAATTGAAGATGTTAATCCTAGGTCTGCATTTTCTGTTTCTGGTTTTAGTTCAGATGGTAGGGAGGGCTATCTGCAGGCTGGCACCTCCCCCTTTCGCCATGGTGTCACTGGTAGATTTTCAAAGTCAAGGAAATTTAGTGTCCATTTGCAATTCAAAGAAGATACTTCCTTGGGATCCAGTATGTCTCCTTCCTTTGTGAAGCCACAAGTTCCTATGTAGGTAGATACCTGGAGATTACCAGGTTGGGGGAGACTGCCTCTTAAATTCATTAATCTCATTCTTTAGTGAGCCAAGCAATCCAGTCTCAAGCACAGGCTATATGTAATTTCTCACACACCAGAGTTTGCAAAGAGACTAGAGAATTTGCTGGTTAACAGTGCAAGTTCCTTAAGGGACACATAGCAATTAATACTAAGCACAGAAATCTTGCATTCAGTTTTGTACTAATTCTGGGGTGAATCTAGGAGCTTCCTGAACAACCTGACTTATATCTTTCGAAACTATGGCCTGTTACAGACTGCCAAAATAAAGCTGCTTCGGGTCTCTTTGGAGATATGCTGTTTAAATGATGCATGCCTCCTAAGAATCCGGAAGCTGCGCCGAAGCTGCACTCCAGTGCTTAGGAATGGAGTGTGGCTTTGGCGCGACTTCCGGACTCTTAGGATGCATGCATCATTTAAACAGCATACCTCCAAAGAGACTCGAAGCAGCTTTATTTTGGCAGTCTGTAACAGGACTTTCTAAACTGAACTAGTATTCTTCTAAAAACAGACTCTGAGAACCCAGCATGAGGCATTTATGCTCAGTGCTTTAGCCCACCTAAGGCTGCTATTCTAAATATACCCATTTCTGGAAATGTCAGTTCTGGCCAAAGTGATCTATGCTCTGGGACTCTTTCACACTATACAATTCTAGCACTATAGTCCACCTTCTCTGCCATGTCAACATCGTATGGAAGCCTTGGGTTCACAGTTCAAGAAGGGGTGTTTACAGCAAGAGAGCTCTAGTGCCTCTGACTAAAAAATAAATCCCGGGATCCAATAGGATGGAGTAATAACAGTTAAAGACAAATCATAGTGCTATACTATGTAGCGTGTTAGTTACATATCATATAACATCTGGACTACAGTGGCCCCTCCACATTTGCTGGAGTTAGGGGCACAGGACCCCTGTGAAAGTGGGAATACTGCAAATTATTTTTGAAAACCTTTTTTTTTACTTGAGAGAACACCTATCTAGGAATCTCTAGGTCCTCCAGCACAGCTCTGTAGTCAACATCTGCTGGAAGCTGACCATAAAATTGCAGTGGGGGAACTACAGATGCCTAGAGAAGTGTTGTCTCTAAGAATCTCTAGGTCCTCCAGCACAACTTCTAGAGTTGCACTGGAGGACCTACACATTCCAAGAGAAAACATATTAATCAAATCCATAAATCATCAAATCTGCAAATCTGCAAAAGTCAAAGCTGTAAATATGGATGGTCAACTGTGCTGCAATACACTTTGAGGAGTGTTTAGAAAGTTCAGCTGGTTCAGAATGCTGCATTCAGAATACTGACTAGGGCAAGTTGTAGGAAATGTGTAACTGCCATATTACAAAAGCTTCACTGACTACTAGTCAGTTTCTGGACATTGTGTGGTTTATGTATGACATACAAAACCCTATATGACCTGAGATCAGATGATATGAAATAGTACCATATGAGGTTACATGGATTTTAACATCATTGGAAGATCATTTTCTTTCTGTCTTGCTAGCATCTGAAATAGGGTTGACAAGAATTTCAGAAGAAATAGCATTTTCTCAGCTGCTCCCAAATTCTGAAACTCCAAGCCAAGACAGATTTCATTAGCTTTGTTGGCAGTCAGGGATGTTTTTATTTAAAGAGGTGTATGGCTGATAAGACTACTTATAAATATGTTGTAATTAACTGATTTTAATGCCTTGTTTCTATTCTATTTGTGTTATATTTTATGGCTATTCAATTTATTCTGTTCATATGGTTGTTATTAGATGCTGGACGCCCATTCTGTGTAAAGTTGGGTTATATGTTTAACAACAACAACAAAATAAATATTTATTCCCTTGATTTCAGTACTTAATTTTCTCTAGTGAAATAAAGATTAACTTTAATTTAATCATGTATTTTATTTTCAGCAGTCTAACAGGGGTGGTTTGGGAAGAGAATCCTGTAAATGACCATTGCCTTCTCCTGAGAGTGTGACTTGCCCAAGGTCACCCCATGAGTTTCCATGGCAAAGTGGGGATCCAAACCCTGGTCTCCAGAGTCATCATCCAACACTCAAACCACTACAGTATGCTGGCTCCCATAATCCAATTGCTATTCTCAACTAAAATCAGTCCATTGAATCAACTGGTGAATGTTAACATTGTGTAAATCCCATTGATTCAATAGCTCTACTCCAGTTGGGACTAAAATTGAATTTAAGCCAAAGGGATGCTTTTAAAAACCTTGTAGCCAGCTGGTCAAGTAAATCATGCAGGTTTTAATTAAACACAATAAGTTAAAAGAACAGCAAAACAAAATGTAAAAAAATATAACAGCAAAGTGAGGTTCCATAATTAGGGAGATTTAAATAGTTATTGCTTTTCATGAGTCTCTACAGTTGGAGAAGTAGGAATGGATGACACAATGTTTGTTTCATTTATGTTGGCAATTAAAAGCTGTCGCCTCTTAACACAAGAAAGCCACAACTGTGTAAAATCTAACAGGGATGTGCCAATTAAATCAGCACTGGATAAATGTTTAAATAAATCTAGGGCCTGAAGGAGAGGTAATAGAATATAGTATCTTGATGGCTGGGAATTTTTCTTGTGTTTTTGAATGAGATAACTGTAAGAGGATGGAAAAAGTGATGAACCATCATTTGCTGGGAAGGAGTGGTATGGGTGGAAGCAAGGGAAACAGAGACAGAGCACAGAGATAGGGTTTATTTATTTGTTTGTTTGTTTGTTTGTTTATTGGAGAGGGAAATCGCATAATCACTAGAAAAGTCTGGAAACTGTAGTCCAAAATCATAACTTGGGGGGCAGAATGAGAAAGTCACCAAATGAAAGGTGGTAATTCTGAAGATGTGAGATGGCTGAATGTGAAGTACTGTAGCTTGATGGTCTTTCTCAAGATTATAGGTTGTATCATAGTTCTACTCTTAAACTCTGCTTCAATATCTGTATTTAAGCATTACAAAGATACCATAAGACTCCAATCCAAAAGACATTAAATCTGGTAGTCCAGCCTTTGGAACTTCTCACCCCATGGGGAAGCTCAGAACCCGTTGACCCAAGACATTGATAACCAGGGACCCGATCAGGCCCAAGTATCTTCCATGAGCCTCCTCTGAGGTCCTAATGAGAGGTGATGAGCCAGATGGTGACTGTCTGAAATCTTCCCATGTCCCCTAGTAAAATAACGTCACAAATATTCAGGACGGATCTCTGTAAACACAAGAGAAAAATGAAACCATGAACCATAAGCAGGATGGGGACTGTAAATAAGTGGCCTGGCCAAAGAAAACAAGCAGAGACTGTTTGGAAGATAATGTCAAGATTAGTGAGGGAATGGGATCCACCAGATGTCTGGGAGGAGGCCCAGTGCACACATTCACCCCAGTTCCAAGTCCTGTCAGCTGTACATCATGAGTAGACTCCAAAGAGTGCAAGCAGGAAGAGGTTTCACTGCTCAGTTGCCAAAATAATAGTCAGTATGATAGAACCAGGGCTTATTTTAATCTTGTAAGCCGCCCCAATTGCATTTTGTAGAGAGGCAGAATATAAATAAATTTTACCATTATTATGATTATTATTATTATTATTCTGGAAGTGTTGCTTCCATGGACTACAACTCCCAGAATCCCCATACCAGAAACCATGCTGATCGGGGGATTCTAGAAGTTATAGTTCAAAAAAGTAACATTCCCAAGATGTCTATTTCCTAGTAGCAGATATTCCTCACAAAACCTCTAAATTACTAAGCAAACTTTCCCCTCATTCTTTAATCTATGAAAGCAGTTTAGACCAGAAAAAGTGGGAATATGATTATTCTGTCATGGAATTTTAAAATATCTAGATACAAATTACTTGTAATTAAAGTTGCATTACAGTTACAATGCATCATAATGAGGGATAACATCACTCTCTTTCCTGTGACTTAAGCTACTTTCATAGTTTTATAAATGTGTGACCTTGCTACTTAGGCATGTTTTATGCTAGTTATTGGTACTGCCACAAGCCAGCAACTTGTTGCTAAAAGGCAACTATTTTAGTTACATTTGAATAATAAGAAAGTAAAGTGTATTTTTAATATTAAAATTATAACAGTAACTAATTATCTTTATAATCCTGGTGGTATAACTGTAGATAACTGATTAATTAAAATTTTAACTTCCATACTCTGCTTATAAATGTGTGACTTACGGTTTTGTTTTGGTTTTTTTAAATTTCCCAACCTACTTCAATGCTGAAGTGTCATACTTACTCGCATATACTGCCAGATGACCCATGTGTCGATATAGATGTCAAGACAAAAATTACTTTCATGACATGGCTAAGTATTGGGCATACATTAATCTCTAAGGATGTGTGTGTAATGCTCACCCTGATCCCCAGATAGCAAAGTTTAGCAAAGTTGCCCCTTGTTCATGTACAGCACCTTCCTCACATTCCTCCATTCCCCCTAATAGGTGATCATAATAATCATACAAGCTATTCTTGTAGATCTTTGGTTGAATTTTGAGGCCATAGCTAATGTTTTGCACTTAGGCTGACCAGGTGGTTGGCCTCAGCTGCCCATGAAGCCTCTTTCAACTTTTATGATCCTATGTTCTCCCATACAATGACTTGAGAGCTGCATTTAATGCACAAAGTTTATATTGAAGAATTTGGGATCACAGTGACCATAAGTGTGTGGAGAAAATCCAAAATCCAGAGTCACGATAGACAAGGATTTACTGCAGTCTGTAAAGCTTTACTTGTCCAGCCTGATGCCCTCTATATAGATTAAAACAACCATTATTGTCAGTGAGCATGGCTATGAAAGTTGTGGCAGCCCAATACCCGACAGCAGCAGGATGGGGAAAGAAGAACTACACTGTTTTTTATCCACTGTAACCAGTTAAAGGTAAAGGTAACATGAATGTCTAGTTGTAACCAACTGTAGGGGGCATTTTGTTACTAAGTCAAAGAGCCAGCATTGTCCAAAGATGACTCTGATGGTCATGTGGCTGGGGTTCATGTAACACTGTTACTGTCCCACCGAAGTGGTCCGTATTTATCTACTTGCATTTGCATGCTTTAGAACTGCTAGGTTGGCAGAAGCTGGGACTAATGATAGGAGCTCACTCCATCATGTGGTGCTTGGGCCTCAAACTGCCAACCTTCTGATCTTATGATCAGCAGAATTGGTGTCTTAACGACTAAGCCACCATGTCCCTGTTAACCATGTTTATCTGCAGATCTTTGAGGGAATGGAGAAACCATCATCTCCACTGATAACAACACAGAGACAGGAGATGAAAGTGAAATTACCAGTTGGATGCACAAGCTCACAGCTCTAGAGAAGAAAATAAGAAAACATTTCAGTTTCATGGTAGCTATGCAGAAGGCCTTCAACTCATTAGTGTGATTTGCAATAACAATATAAAATTAGGTCAAAAGGTCAGTGGTGACTGGCATTTCCCAAACATTGGCACAATGGGTTTTAACCCAGGTTTTGATGGTGCTCTCCAATGTGCTGAATCCTATTCCTAAATAGTTATAGAATCATAGAGTTGCCCTTTAAAGTTAGCCAAGCCCTGGCATTGATTCACCACTCCGCTGACATGGATGGGAGCCACAGCCACCAGTGAATAAAGTACCCAGTGATGTCATGAGGGTTGGTGTCTTCCAGTGTGGTAACTCATGGTGTCACTCCTCCATTGACCTCCTCCCTTACCACATCATACATCTTTAGCAATGTTTTTTGCACTAATGTTTCTCATAAATCATAATTCCCATATATGACTGAATATAATGGCAATAGTTGTAGCATAAACAACTAGCAAAATTAAAGTTATAAATTTAAAATACAATATCATACGCACATCCCGAATGTATTTACATGTACGTTTCATGTGGCTAAAGTGAAAATCTGGTAAAATGTGATACAGTGGACCCTTGTTATACGCTGGGTTTGGTTCCAAGATCCCCCGTGGATAACAAAATATGTGTATGCACAAGTCCCATTAAATATAATGACATAGCAAAATGGTGTCCCTTATAAAAAATGGAAAATCAAGGTTTGATATTTGAAATGTATACTGTTTTTGAACATTTTCAATCTGTGTATGCTTGAATCCATGTATAAAAAATCAGTGTATAAGAAAGGCCAACTGTGCTTTAAAAATTTTTTTTAAGAATTAAAAACATTTTTAAAATAAATTTATATTTAGCTTTTAAAAAAAACTGAGGCCTCCTCCTACTGAGCCTTGTCTCCTTCACACCATCTCTTCAGCACTTTACAGGGACACAAGTGAATGCCACAGCCCATTTCTGCCAAAAGGCAAATGTTTGGGGAGCAGTGGTGTTACCCTCCCATAAGTGTCACCTGATGTGGTCCTTACTCCTTGCATGCCCTAGTGATGCTCTTGGAAGTACCAAAGCAGTTCCTGTAGCACTTCTTTAACACACAAAATGTTTTGTCATTACATTGGCCAGAGCAACAGAAAGATACCAGGGCACTTTAGGTAGAAAAAAATGCAACTGAATGAGAATTTGCACTGAGTCACAATTAATCTGTATCTTTGCCATTCTTTGTCCTCCTACCTCATAGTACTAGACCTGGTGAAAAATTCAGTAGCAAAACCACTCCAGTTTTTCTAATGCAAACTCATGGTATAAAAATTCATTGTTATTGATGACAATAATATTAATAGCAACACAGCAGAATGTGCTTAGAACCAAATAAGTGATGCTGCAAGTGAGACCTGACTTCACAGACTGTTAAGTCTCTCACTACTTATGACAGTATGAATGTGTGTTCACAAACTATATATACCCACACTGACCTGACATCTCCTAAGCAGCAGTTCTCCTTATACCCACTGAGGTAGGGCGTGCACTAAAGCATATTCTGCTCCAAAAGAAGTACTGGGGAAAATACAGAGAGTTTGCAGAGCTTGTAGAAATTGCTTTTTTGGATGAAAATTCCCAGAATCAATTGGTCATGATGGCTAGGGAATTCTGGGATTTATAATCCAAAGAAGCAACTTCTTCAAGGTTTGGTTTTGAAGACTACCAAATAAATTCTGTCAGTGTGATGCAGCAGCTAAAAAAGCTAATGTAATTCTAGGCTGCATCAATAGAAATATAGTGTCTAGATCAAGGGAAGTAATAGTGCCACTATATTCTGCTTTGGTCAGGCCTCACCTGGAATACTGTGTCCAGAACCATTCAAGAAGAATGTTGACAAGCTGCAGCGTGTCCAGAGGAGGGCCACCAAAATGGTGAGTTAGGGAGCTGGGTATGTTTAGCCTGAAGAAGGGAAGGTTAAGAGGTGCTATGATAGCCCTGTTTAAATATTTGAAGGGATGTCATATTTAGGATGGAGTAAGCTTGTTTTCTGCTGCTCCAGAGAATAGGACGAGGAACAATGGATGCAAGCTCCAGGAAAAGAGATTCCACTTAAATATTAGGAGGAACTTCCTGACTGTAAGAGCTGTTCAACAATAGATTGTGACATCTTCTTCTTGGAGGTCTTTAAACAGAGGCTGGATGGCCATCTATCAGGGATGCTTTGATTGCGATTTCCTGCGTGGCAGGGAAGGTTGGACTGGGTGCCCCTTGTAGTCTCTTCCAACTCTGTGATTGTATGGTTTTATGATAAGATTGGCATGTTGTTGTTGTTATTGGTGTAGTGTTCCATTAAATTATTTCCCATTTATGATGACCCTAAGGCACACCTGTTACAGGATTTTCTTGTCAAGATTTATTCAGAGCCTTCCTCTGAAGATGAGAGAATGTTTCTTGCCCAAGGTCTCTGGGGATTCAATCCTTGGTCTAACTGCCATGGCTCAATGCTATGGAATTCTGGGGTTTGTAATTTCGTGAGATAGTAGTTTTGTCTGTCAGAGAGCTCTGGCACCACAACAAACTAAAAATCCCAGAATTCTATAGCACTGAGCCATTGCTGTTAAAATGTCATCAAACTGCATTGTTTCTGCAGTGCAGATGCAGCCAGAGTCTCAGACCACGGATTGGCATACCTTATGACTGTGTTTGTTCAAATCGCAGGAAATGACTGGGAACAGCACCACCAGGAGGCAGTGCTGCAGCAGTTAGCTTTATATTTAGAGACCTTACTCCCATTGGATCCAAGTCAACTCTCCTTAAAGTGTGTGCTGACTTTGGATGGAACAAGCCCAGGCTCTTCTTAATACAGGGTCTGCATCTCTACAGGCCGAGTGGTGACTCAGTCTCATTCTGAGAGCTTCACTCAGCACACCTGAGCTTGCTTAAAGAGGAAACACCCATGGCTTCCTTTTGTCTCATGAGACAAGATGCTGTGTTTGGCCAATCCTTGGCAGAGATTGACAGGAGAATGTGAGCAAGGCCAACATCTCATTCAGCAACAGGAGAGAGAGAGAGGGAGACCTCCAGGCGATCATCCCAAGCAAGCGGAGTCATGCCCTGCTCCTACCACAAAGGGGGAACTCTCTCTCATTGACATCTGTCATATTGCAGGGAATATCCATGCTGCTGCTTGACAACATTTACCCCTCAGAAAAACAAAACAACACCCTTTTCATTGGCAATTGGGACAGTTCAGAGGGGAGAATGAGTATGATGCTGTGTTGCTGAAGTACCAGCTCTTTCTGTCAGAAGTCAGCGTTTGACCTCTCTTGTGTTAACTGGAAGAAGGTTAGAGTTGAGATGGACCAAGACATTTTGCTGCCTGAGATGGAGCAGCAAATGGTGTAGCATCAGTCAAGGTTCATAGGACCTTAGACAGGCCACATTATTTTGACATTTGAGGCAGAAAATCCCCACAAGCATTTCTCCCCTTCCCAGGCAGTAAATAAATAAATAAATGCAGTAATAGTAAGTTAATAACTAGCAGTTAGTGCCACCAGACAGCTACCTCCCTCCATGTAATTGTAGATCTGGTCCAGGAAGAGGCTTAAAAAACAGCAAAGTCTCTGAACTCTGAAATCAAATTTGAATGGAGAATGGAAACTGAGCCTCCTCTCTCTGCCCAAGTGAAAAGGATCCTGGTTAGCAAGTACAAGGGTAAATGGCTGCAAACTCTGAACATTTAACACCTGAATTAACATTTAACATTCTTGCTCATTTACCAGAATGGGACGAACCATATTTGAAGGGATTATATCTCAGCTCAAAAGTGCTGAGGATACTGTGGACAGCCAAAAAGAAAAACAAATGGATCCTAGGACAGATCAAGCCTGAATTTCCCTAGAAGCCAAGATGACAAAAATGAGGTTGTTGTACTTTGGCCCCATCATGAAACAACATGGCTCACTAGAAAATACAATAATGCTAGGGAAGGTAGAAGGCAGCAAAAAGAGATGAACACTGCATGGCAGATAGATAAATTCAATTAAGGAGGTCATGGATCTGAACTTACAAGACCTGAGCAGAGCAGTTGAGAACAGGGGGTTTGGAGATGTCTCATCCACAGGGTTACCATGAGTCGTAGTCAACTTGAAGGCAGTTAACAACAAAAATAATTATACAAAGGCCTAGTTAGTGAAGGATTGCTGCTAGGAGTACTCACCAACAGCACTCCTGCTTATGCTGGAGGAGGAGGAGGAGATGATGAAGAAGAAGAAGGAAGAGTGGAAGAAAACAAGAGCTCTGGCTGTTCTTTATTTTCTTTTAGTGTCAGAGTTCCAGTCACTTTCAGTGCTTTGCAACTGTGAAATGTGACTTTTCTCCTCCCTCCATTTGCAGCATGTAGATTGATTTCAAGTCTTAAAAATTAAACAGCATTGGAAGGTCTGCAAAGTCCATTTTACTAGATAAGCCAAGAAAATTTGTGACAGTTTCAGGCAGGAAAAGCAAGACTGTAACATGCTTTGTACAATGTGTATAGAAGTGGTTTGCAGACAAAATAGTAGTAATAGCAATAGAATCCTAGTTGATGTCAGCAGCAGTCTGTTTTTAAAAGATTACATGCACTTGCCACACCCTTTTAAAAAGGCTTATAGGATACAGAATCAGAATTTGCTATTAAGCTGCTCAAAAATTGTGAACAAAATATTTGCCTGCATGTGGAAGGACTGGTATTGAACACGGTATTTCAAGTAGCCAGAAACATCTAATTTGGACAGATCTACTAGATGCTGGGAGTGACAAATGTGAAGCATATTTATTTAAGGGGAAAAAAACTTATAAATCCCTGGAAGGCACTAAAACAAACAGGAGGAATTAAGTCCTAAGGAACTATTTTTCCCACCAAAAAAAGTGAAAAGGAGGACATTCTTGTTCTTGTTTAGCTGTCTAGTTCAAACTAAAATCCATATTAGGGAAATGGCCCAATCCAATGGCCAAAAAGAACACACTAATGAAAGAGAAATCTTGAACAAGGCAGATACAGTACAAACATGAATCTGTATTAGGTTATCATCTTTATTAGGCTGTGCAAAAAGGAGCACAAAAATGCATGTTAAAGCCCAATATGGATGCTTCAGCTTTTTGTATGACTTGGAGAGTTATGGGAAGTTTGCTTTTTAAAAAAAAATCATTTGTAGAGACTAAGAATCTGGTTGGTAGCCAAAGACTGAGTCAGATGAATATAATAACATATTCGCTAAGACAGATCTGCTAAGCAAGGGCATGGTGACATGGGGTTGCACTTGAATGTTCAGATGTCTTGATGATGGGTCCTACACTGGTGGCATGCATCAGACTGAGGGATACATGGAAGTATCAGAAATGCAGTAACTGACTAGTTAATTAGTACTGCTGAAAGAGCTTGACTGGATTTCTTATTTATATGCCTGTGCAATGGGAATAAAGATTTCTTCATTGCTTACATTAACTAAGGGATGGACAATGGATGGCTCTACAGATGTTGACTGCAGCTTCCATCATCCCTCACAATGGGGTGTACTGGCTAATGGAAATTGCTGTTCAGCAGTCCACTAACCCATGCCTCATGCACTCTGAGAAAATCATTTCTCATCCCACAGAACTATACTGAAAGGTGCAGAATATCTCAAGGTGAGCCACAAGACAGGTAAAGGGTTAGGGTTAGGGTGACTTCTCGTGTAAAGAAGAACAAGGACTACCATTCTATACTCACTTTCTTGGGTGTAAATTAATTCTGTGGGATTTGCAAGTGAACATGCTTTGTAGAGGAAAGTCCAGTAAATTCATTTAAGTGAACCACAGGAGGTTAATCTCAAAAGAAAATGTGTATTTCAGTTTACAAGATTTTGGGGTTTTCTTGTGACAGTTAATTGCACTTTGTATGTTAAGCTTTATGGCATTTATGTTTTATTGCATCAAGTTGCTTTGAATTTCTCTTGGGGAGGACACATGCTGTAGAATTTTCTAAAAATAAATCAACCTCTGGATCTGTGGCATAACAATTCTGCTGGTCCCTGTGGAGACGTATATCGAAGTGAAACAAAGATAATTCCCATGAAATATTCCTTGTTAAATTTCCAGGCCGATTGGAGGGAGAACATTCTGCTTCTTCTCATACATAGTCCTAGAATCTTCTTGAACAGTTGCAATGGCTGCCAACTGTTTCAATCAGCAAGCAAAATTGCATTTCATTGGTCCTAGTGAATGGACAAATGGAAGAGAAATGGACATCCAGCTCCCATTAGCCCACCAGCCAGAACCACCAACAGCCAGTTTTCCCACTCTTGTCCTAAGAGTACTACCATTTTGGTGATACTCTTGTCCTAAGAGTAACACCAACTTGAAGAAAGAGAGAGACACACACAGAGTGGTTTGCAATCATAAAACCCCAAAACAATCAATAAAACAACAACCAAATCAACCATATAGCTTCTGGTAATCCAAAAAGCAACCTTTCCAATCATTTCAAGAGTGGCCCACTTTCTGACTCTTGGGAGAATTTAATCTCTGTCAGTATTTCAGTATTTCAGAAATTGTCTCAGACATTTTCCTGGCTGAGATAAAGGACAAGATGGTGCTCACTCTCCATTACATGTATAGAAACTGACTGGACTGGCAGATGACTCATACTTCATCCCTAGTGATGGAAGGAAGGGTCTTCTTGATACACAGAAGGTAGTATCAGGTAGTGGAGGACAAAAGTTGTAGAACAGAGAGAAATGACAGTGGAGTCCAGGAGCAGCAGTTGTGAGGCTTCAGCCACTACACCAGCATCTGCTATCTAAGCTGGTCACCTCCTTCTGCTGAATGGTAGAGACAACCCTGCTAGCTTTATACATTCCAGCACTAATGTGAGAAGCCACCCTGCCCCCCCCAAAAAAAAAATCAGAACAGAAAACAAAATTATCCAATGTTGTTAGCATGCCCTGCACTCAGTCACCCTTGTTAGATACAATTAGCTCATATTAGGAATTTAGCCTGTTGGGTGATAAAAAAAAAAAATCTCCACTGCCACACCTTATTTTATTTATTATTTATTTATGATATTTATACCCCGCCCTTCAGCCCTAATGGCTATCAGAGCGGTTTACAATTATTATTTTTAATTGGACAGTTCCCTACCCTCAGGCTGACAATCTAAAAGACACGACACAAAAGGAGAAGGGAATGGTGGTGGGAAAGAGGATGAGGTCCAGTGGTTCTTCTCTCCATCTGAGGCCTGGACCAAGGCAGATGGACTGGAGGGAGAGCTCTTTTTCTCCAGGCTAGCCCTGATGGAGCTGGGCATGCCTGGTCAACTCCCTCATAGGCCAGAGGATGGCAGTTATGGAGGGAGGAGTCTCTTTCTTCAGGATAGCCCTGGTGGAGCTGGGCCTGCCTGGTCACTCCCTCATAGGCCGGAGGATGGCAGTTATGGAGGGAGGAACCTCTTCCTTCAGGCTACCCCTGGTGGAGCTGGGCCTGCCTGGTCACTCCCTCATAGGCCAGAGGATGGCAGTTATGGAGGGAGGAGTCTCTTCCTTCAGGCTAGCCCTGATGGAGCTGGGCCTGCCTGGTCACTCCCTCGTAGGCCAGAGGATGGCAGTTATGGAGGGAGGAGCCTCTTACTTCAGGCTAGCCCTGATGGAGCTGGGCCTGCCTGGTCAACTCCCTCATGGGCTGGAGGATGGCAGTTATGGAGGGAAGACCCTCTTCCTTCAGGCTAGCCCTGGTGGAGCTGGGTCTGCCTGGTCACTCCCTCGCAGGCCGGAGGATGGCAAGTATGGAGGGAGGAGCATCTTCCTTCAGGCTAGCCCTGGTGGAACTGGGCCTGCCTGGTCACTCCCTCACAGGTCCGAGGATGGCAGTTATGGAGGGAGGACCCTCTTCCTTCAGCTAGCCCTGATGGAGCTGGGCCTGCCTGGTCAACTCCCTCGCAGGCTGGAGGATGGCAGTTATGGACGGTGAAGTCTCTTCCTTCAGGCTAGCCCTGGTGGAGCTGAGCCTGCTTGGTCACTCCCTCGCAGGCCGGAGGATGGATATATCTGCCATGGATATATCACTTGGGAATGTGTTACAAGGAGGACAAAAATAAAAGACACTACATTACCCCCACCCCATGAAATTTTCCTTCAGTTTCCACATTTCTAGCATTGCAGTAACTTGAAGTTTCAGTTGCGCATTTAGAAACAGCTTAGCCATCCAAAGAAAAGGGGCAGGCAATGTTACCAAGGGAATGTGAACATAGCTTATATAAGAATATGAGATGTGAACAATTTTCAGTGTCTTACTCTCTGCAATGCTAGAAATTTGGAGAGTGAAGAAAGATGTAGTTGAGGGAGCAGAATTCTTTGGGGGGGCCAATGCCCTCATTCCTCCCTCCCATAGCTACACTCCTATGTATCATTCTGTAAGAAGAGGTGAATTATAACTGAAGTCTGTATGTTCTGGAATGGTAGGATTATATTCAGCTGCCATAGCTGTGGTGCAAGGATTGTTGTCAAAGATTCTGCCAATGTCAGATGATGGACTGTTTGCATAGGAGAACAGCTTGGATTTAGGAAGGAAATGATGAATTATTGTATATACTCATATATAAGTCCATAAATTTTAGTCAAAAAAAAAGGTTAAGAGGTGATATGATAGCCCTGTTTAAATATTTGAAGGGATGTCATGTTGAGGAGGGAGCAAGCTTATTTTCTGCTGCTCCAGAGAACAGAACCCAGAACAATGGATGCAAGCTACAGGAAAAGAGATTCCACCTCAACATTAGGAGGAACTTCCTGACAGTGAGGGCTGTTCGACAGTGGAACAAACTCCCCCGGAGTGTAGTGGAGTCTCCTTCCTTGGAGGTCTTTAAGCAGAGGCTAAATGGCCATCTGTTGGGAATGCTTTGATTTGGATTTCCTGCATGGCAGGGGGTTGGACTGGAGGGCCCTAGTGGTCTCTTCCAACTTTATGATTCTATGATTCTATGACCAGAAAAAAATAGGGTCAATTTATTCATGGGTCAATGTAAATACTATACCTTAACTCTTACCAAAAAGGAACCATCGCCTTCTCTGAGTAGAGTGGCAAAAGGCAAGAACTTAGTCCATCCCAGGAGAACTTAAAAGAAGCACTCTATTCTCTCCACTGCAGTATTTAATCTGACCTTTCTGAATACCTGGGCAGCTCTTTGATGCTTAGCCTCAAAGGAGTGCCGAGAAGAATCAGTCTTTGAAGGACCTGAATAAGATATTTGTGTGTTTGTGTTTGTCAGCTTTTCCAGGTTAAAATCTCGCAAAGTTATCTCCTTACATTTAAAGGCTATAATCACTGCTAATGTAGTTGCCATTTTCTTTGCTTTGCCTTTACATCCTTTTTCACATGTGTGAATGTTATTAGCCTCACCTACACCTGGTTGCCTCTCACACCCACCATTTACTGTAGTTCCCTCCTCGTCCATCCAGCCATTGGGGTGAGCACAAACAGTTATTCCTGCCAGAAGTCTTTGGTATCGTTTTCCTTTGCTTCATCCTTTACCACCTTTGTTATAATAATAATAATATTTATTTGTATACCGCCCTCTGGCCCCCAAACCTGCCTTTGACTTATACATGAACTTATATAGGTGATCTTATAGTGAAGTATATATAGTAAATGGCTGCTATGTTGTCTCATCTAAAGCCCATAGATATGGTGCATGGCCCTCTTATAATCAGAGCACAAAGAAAGGTGTTGAATATAGCATGGCTCAGTAAGGTGCACAGGGTAGTAAAGGAAGTGGGGTCTCTGTTTCCTCTGATTGGGCTGATGGATTGGACTCGCTGACTCAGTCAAAGTGAAGGCAAGAGAATAAAGGAATGGCAAGGCAGTGTTCCATCTGGAGCAAAATTCATCTTACAATTTCCTTGACAGATGAACTCTGTCCATGATGCTAAGTCTCAGGTTCTCCATTTTGCAGCAGGAGAAGACAAAAAATCAATGCTCAAGGGAGGGATTGTCCCTGACAGCCATTAAAACAATAGACAGTATTGGTTATTTATTTTCTAAATAAATCAGCAGGCCCTGGAAAGAGGCAATTTAGAATAAGTCTTCCCCCCCCCCCATCTTGGCCAAGCCTTTGGCTGCTATCAGGGTACAGAGGAACAGCAGCAAACTCTCACGCAAACAGCCTATTAAGAAACCCTGTCAGAGGCACCTTGACCTGAAGGTTCGCTCTGCTCCTTAGCTCTGCAGCAGCCCTCCCCTTACATGATGTATTTCCCTTGCCATTTTTAGAGCTGCATTATGTTCACTCCAGGAAACAGCCTCTTCCTTCTTATAAACACAGGCCTGGGTAACTGACCAGCAGCCCTGCCACTCTGCAGCCACTCTCTGTCCATCTATCACATCTTGCTGTCACCCTGGCAACATTTCTCTCCGATCGGTCCAGCTCCAGAGATGGCGGGGGAGGAGGGAAGCAGCCCAATTCCAGCCTGCTGACTAATTCCTTGGAAACTCCTAGACAACACAATGAGAAATTCTTTCCAATGGCTTCTAAAATGTCCCTGGAAGGTCACCCAAAGGTTGGTGCAAGGACATGATTTCTTCTTTCCATACTGTCAGCAGAATTTGGGGAAAGTGCATATGTAGGTGAGAGCTGTGTTTGGTTCTTGCCACGCACAGGGGTGCCATGCTCTATGTCACTGATAGGCAAAAAAAATTTAAAACCAAAACTCCACTCCAAAAATCTGTTTATACCACGGTATTGCTATCTTGAGAGGGCCAGCATGGCGTAGTGGTTTGAATGTTGGACAATGACTCTAGAGATTAGGATTCAAATCCTGGCTTGGCTATATAAACCCAGTGGCTGAGCAAGTCACACACTCTCAGTCTCAGAAGATGGTAATGGCAAAATTGCTTCTGAAGAAACATGCCAAGAAACCCCCATAATAGGTTCACCTTAAAGTCACCATAAGTCAGAAACGACTTAAAGGTACATTGCAACAACAACATTACTATCTAGATCAGCCTCCCTAAACTGGTGTTTTCCAGATGTGTTGGACTCTTCTCCCACCCTCCCCAGCCAACAGACCTTTGCTTCATTGAGTTTAGGGAAGTCCAACACTTCTGAAGAGTGGGGAAAGACTACCTTAGGTTGTGAACTAGTGTTTAGGCTTTATAATGTAGAGTGGAATCCCTCTTGCCATGTGATAGAATACCAGTCAGCCTTTGTCCCAGTTCCTGAATTTCTTGATTTTAATGTAACGTACAGTTACTCAGCCTTCTGTTCAATAGGACTTCTTCTTCTAAATGACTGTACAATGTTTAACCCTTGAAACCTATGGGGCAACTGTCTGGGTTCACAGCTCCAGCCAAGCAAAATATGGTGGGTGTGTCAACATGATGACTTGAGGACCAAATGGGAATAGCTATTCTTCTCCCATTTTTTTCTGAGTGGGGCACCACACTACCTTTTCAGTCTTTCAGCTGCCACTGTAAATTCCACACATCTGTGACACGGTACATCTGAAGAGATTCCCAGGAACTCAGAAGTAATGTTGGTCTATTTATAGTATGAATTAAAGTTAGCCATCTTCCCATTCTGCCTAACAAACAATTCAATTTGCTTTGAAATTTTACAGACAGTGAGACAAACCATGGTCAGGATATCCCACTCTTTGAAAAATGGAGTATTAATAGCAGCTGCATGGGGCCCGACTGAGGCTGGGGTACCAGAGAGGAAGTTTAGCTCTTTTCTCCCTGCAGTATTTTCTCTGTCCAAATGCCTCTCATCCCTACAGAAACTGTTAGATGCCTTGTTGAGGAAAACCAATACACAGCTACCTGCATTAAGTATTCCCTCTGCCACATAGCAGCAGCAGCAGCAGCAGCAGCAGCAGCAACAGATTACTTTGTGTCTGGAAGATGGCACAAGAACAAGCCTTCACTGTGCCTCTGTCCCAAAATCCCATCATCTGATGAAGCTATATGCAACAGGGGAGGTCCACACTACAGACCTTCTGCACCAAGGGCTGATCATTTGCTAGAGCTATCTATAAGCAAGAAATGGTAACAGAATTCTGTGTCAATGGGGTGGATTTTTCCATTTCGGACCTTTAAGGGACACCACTTTTGAATGCTGCTTTCATATTGTGAGGGGACTACTCTTATAAATTAAAAAAATATACCTATCAAGAAAGAAAGAGGTTCACCATTCCTACTACCCAGATGTTTACATCCCCACCACCACCACTCCACACCCTTTTCACACAGTTTTTTTAATGCAAGGAAACTATTGAAACCTTCACCTCCCCCCAACAAAAAAAATTCTGGAATCCGCAGCTGCAATATGCTACAAATACAACCCAGGAAGCTGGTCCAACAAAAGATATCCTCCATTTCAATTTTAAACCCTGTTGTTCTCTGGCACCAAGTGAATAGTAACTGTAGGTACCAAAGTGCTGCTGACAATCAACAAGGTCACCAAACCTTATTAGAAGCAGTGTTGTTAAACATTCAAGGGGGTCTGCGACTGTCTCACATGACAATATGGTTTTTTTTTTAAATTGTTTCATTATTAAAATACATTACAAATATATTAAAAATAATAAATAGCAAAGACCATTCTCGCCGCTATTACCAAATAAAATAATGCTTTACCATATTGACTTTCCACATTTCTGTCTGTTATTATTCCCAGTAAAAATAATAATATGTCTTTATTTTAATATTTAATATTTTCTCTATTTCTGTATGTATTTGTTTCCAGAACCTCTTTGCTTTTTCGCAGTCCCACCACATATGTCTGAAGGTTCCTACTTTTTCCTTGCAATTCCAACATTCCAATTTCTGGTCCTTATTCATTTTATATAGCTTCTCCGTTGTCCAATACCACTTATATTGCATTTTGTAGTAATTTTCTTTTATATCAGCACAGAGTGTATATTTAATTCTTTTATTCCAGTTTTTCTCCCATTCATCTAACATTATTGGCCTGCCTATATCTTGTGCCCAGGTTATCATAAAATGCTTTATTGTTTCATTTTCCATTTCTAGATTTAGTAGTAATTTATATAATTTGGATATTTTGTGGTCCTCATCGTACATTATTATTTTTGCTAGTTGCATCTCCTCCCTTTCAATTTGTGATATTTTGGAGTCTAATTTATTTCTTGCAACCATTTGCATGTATAAAAACCAATTACAATTTAGACCTTCTTCTAATAATTATTCCATTGTTTTCAATTTATATTGTCCTGATTCTAATTTTAATAAGTCTTCATATGATACCCAATCAGTTTTTTTCATCTTTTCTCTCCTAAAGAAGGCTTCGTTAATTGATGTCCATCTTGGGATTTTTTGTATAATATGAGGTTTATATTTTGTCCAAATTCTAAATAGGGATTTCCTTATAAGATGATTGTTGAAATGTTGATTTACTTTGATCTTATTGTATATTAGATACCCATGCCACCCATAAACATTGTCGAACCCCTCCAGTTCTAACAATTTGTGATTTTTTATTTGAATCCATTCTTTTATCCAATTAAAGCAATATGCATTGTAATATATTTTGAAATTTGGTAGGCCTAATCCTCCTTTTTCCTTTCTATCTTGTAGTATCTTCAATTTAACCCTTGGTTTTTTTGCAGTTCCAAATGAAGTTGGCTATATCTTTCTCCCATATTTTAAAATGTTTATCATTAATTATTATTGGTATATTTTGAAACAGGAAAAGTATTTGGGGGGTTATATTCATCTGTACCGTTGATATCCTTCCTAACCATGAAATATTTAAGTTATTCCAGTTTTGCAGGTCCTTCTTTATTTCTTTCCACAATTTCTCATAATTATTTTTAAACAGTTCTGAATTTTTTTTATTTTTTTTTATTTTTTTTGGTAATTTGGATTCCTAAATATTTAATTTTTTCTCTTATTTCGCATCCCGATATTTTTTTGAATTTCTTCCTTTTCCTTTTTGCTTAAATTTAGTGCTAGAATATTTGTTTTGTCTTTGTTAATTTTTAATCCGGCCAAATCTCCAAATTGTTTAATAATTTCCAATGTTAAGGGTATAGTTTCTAGGGGGTTGGATAAAATCAATACTAGGTCATCTGCGTATGCTTTTAACTTAAATTCCAAATTTTTAACTATTATACCTGTGATCTCTCTATTTTTTCTAATCTTGTTATTTAATATTTCTATCGCTGTGATAAATAATAATGGCGAGACTGGGCAGCCCTGTTTGGTTCCTTTTTCGATTTTAATTGTCTTAGTTTTTTGTCCATTAATCAATATTTTGGCGTTTTGGTTTGATATATCGCTTGTATCCATCTTACAAAATTTTTCCCTAATTTCATCTCTTCTAAAACACTAATCATATAGTCCAAATTTAAATTATCGAAGGCTTTTTCAGCATCTAGAAATATCAATGCTGCTTATCTATCTTTTATTTTTTCAAAGTATTCAGTTATATATATTATGTTTCTAATATTATCCTTAATTTGTCTCTTAGGTAAGAAGCCCAATTGATCCTGATTAATCCAATTACATAATTTTTTTTAACCTTTCCGCTAATATTCCTGTGAAAATTTTGTAGTTGGAATTTAAAAGGGAAATTGGCCTATAATTTTTGACATCTTCTAAATCTTTTTCTTGTTTGGGGATAAGCGTTATATATGACATTTTCCAAGAGTCTGGGATTTCCTTTTGTAAAACTTCATTCATGACTATTTGAAGTGGTCCTACTAATTTTTCTCCTAATTTTTGATAGTAAATTGCCGATAGTCCATCCGGTCCTGGTGATTTTCCTTTTTTCATCCTACTAATCACATCCATAATTTCCTTCACTGTTATCTTTTTATTTAGACCTTCCGCCTCTTCCTCCCTAATCTGGTTTATTTTTTCCTCCTTTAAAAATTAGTCTATATCCTCTTTTTTCGTTGTCTTTTTTGTAAATAATTTTTCATAATAATGTTGAAACATTTTTTTAATCTGATTTTGTTCTACATGTAGTTTCCCACCCTTAATTTTCCAAATTGTATTTTGTTCTTTTTTCTTTCTCAACTTCCAGGATAGCCACTTTCCGGGTTTGTTTCCAAGTTCAAAATATTTCTGTTTTGCAAATCTTATTTTAGTTTCCATTTCCTCTACCATAATTAGTGAAATTTGTTTTTTGGAGCTTAGCTATTTCTTCTATTATCTCTTTATTACTTGGATCATTTTTGAGTTCTTTCTCTTTTTTCTTTATTTCCTGTATAACATTTTCCATTTTGGCCCCCTTTTTCTTCCTCTTTTCACTATTTTTCTGGATGAAAAAACCCCTCATAAATGCTTTTGATGCATCCCACACTGTTCTTGTTTCAACCTCATTATTTAAATTTATTTTGAAAAACCATTCCAAATTGTCTTTAGCCTGTTTTAATATATTTTTGTATTTTAGTAGATTTTCATTCAGTCTCCAATTAAAGTCCTTATGTTCCCTTTTCAGTTCCATGCTTATAGGGCAGTGATCTGAGATTAATTTTGGGAGAATATCTACTTTATTAATTCTAAGGGTTAGTGCTGGTGTAATAAAAAACATATAGATCCTTGACCATGATTTGTGACATTCCGAATAGAAAGTGAAATCTTTTTGTGATCCCAATTTTTCTCTCCATATATCCATCAAAGTTAGGGTATTTTTCATATTGAATAAGTGTTGGGTAGTTTGCCTTAATTTTTTGTTGTTGGTTTATTTGTTTTTCTGTCTACCTGGGGGTCTATTACCCCATTCCAATCCCCTAACATAATCACATTTTCATAATCGAATTCGTCTACTCTTTTTTTAAAATTTTGAAAGAATTTTTCTTTGTTTTCCGTTGGTGCGTACACCCCTATCAATAATTTTTTTCCCTGTTGGCAATTTAGTTCTAGCCCTATGTATTGCCCTTTTTGATCCTTGAACAGTTCTTTAACTTTTATTTTTTCATTAACACATACAACCACCCCTTTTATCCTTTTATCCCCACTCGCTATATATTCTTTTCCTAATTTATTACAAATTAGATATTTCTCATCTCCCTTTTTAATTTTGGTTTCCTGTAAACAAGTTATATCACTTTTTAATTTAGACAGATAATGATTTACTTTTTTTCTTTTCAGCAGACTATTCAGTCCTTTCACGTTCCATGAGCAGTCCGGCCAGAGAGAGGAGAAGGAGAGGAGCTGCTTGGCAGCCATTTTGAGACCGTGTGCTCGAGACCGTGTGCTTGTTGCTGAAGTGGTGGAGCTTCTGTGAGTCACATCTGTGAGTCACAAGGGGGCGGAGCTAGCAGACTAGCTTTATATACCAACTTCCAGAGCCTTTCAGAGCAGTCCGGCCAGAGAGAGGAGAAGGAGAGGAGCTGCTTGAATTTTAGTTTTAGTTTTCTTTAACTCAACAACTCTACTCAAGTGGCATCAGGTTAGAATCAGATATTGAAATAGAACCTTGCCTTTAAGTATCAGATAGCAGCCAGTACATTCCTTTAAAGAAGTATTCCCAGTAGATTGACTGTTATAGTCATTACTAAAGATTTTGCAGTATGGACAACAAGGGATCTGCTGTAGTCACCTGCAACTCTTGTGGGATGTTTCTCTTCTTTCCCACAGAAGTCAAGAACTTCACATGCACCAAGTGCAAGTTGGTAGCACTCTTGGAGGAGAAAGTGCAGCAGCTGGAGTCAAGAGTAGCTACACTTCAGCATATTAGGGAACAAGAGGATTTCCTGGACACAATAAAACTAACCATCTTGGATGAGTACCATGCAGAGGAAGATGCTAGGGTGGAAGAGGTCACTTGCCATACACAGGAGGCAGACAGCTGGAGGAATGTCACAAAGAGAAGTAAGCCAAGAAGGAATTGTTCTGGGAGCTTGCAGCTAGAGAATCGATTCGAAGCTCTTTCCCTTATCAAGGAGGATGAAGAAGAGCAGCATGGACAGACTTCAGGGACAGAGCAGGGGAGCCTGAGAGTCCCACCCGAGGGAACAGTCGCTTTTAAGCCTCGGAGGAGGCGTGTGGTCGTAGTGGGGGACTCCTTGCTGAGGGGTACAGAAGCAGTGATATGTAGGCCGACAAGATGTCTCGAGAGGTGTGTTGTCTTCCAGGTGCAAAGATCCGTGATGTGACAGAGAGGCTGACAAGACTGGTCAAGCCTACTGACAAATACCCCTTCCTTTTGGTCCACGTGGGAACTAATGATACTGCAAGACACAGCCTTCAGAACATCAAAAGGGATTACGAGGCGCTTGGTAGGAAGCTGAAAGGAATGGATGTACAGGTTGTCATCTCGTCTCTTCTGCCAGTTGAAGGGCATGGTCCAGGAAGGGAGAGGAAAATAGCGGATGTGAACAACTGGCTTCGCAGATGGTGCCGCCGAGAAGGATTTGGATTATTCGATCATGGGCTGCGGTTCCACGAGGAGGGACTTCTTGCAACAGACGGGTTACATCTCACGCCAGTTGGAAGAAATGTTTTTGCCAACAGTCTCAAGAACTTGATCAGGAGGGCTTTAAACTGAGTTCCGAGGGGAAGGGAGACAATATTAAGGAATGCGAAAGGGATGGCGAAAATAGTCAAACTGACATAGAGGAAACAAGAAAAAAAGTGCAAGGACCCAACAGTGGGAGGCAAAAAAACTTGCACTGGCAGCAAGTAAAAGGGAACTATGGTCTGCGATGTCTCTACACTAATGCACAGAGCATGGGAAATAAGCAAGATGAACTCGAACTCCTAGTACAACAAAGCAAATATGATATAATAGGCATCACTGAAACCTGGTGGGATGAGTCTCATGATTGGAATGTGGAAATAGAGGGGTATAACCTTTTAAAGAGAAATAGGCCAAACAAGAAAGGAGGAGGAATAGCACTATATGTCAGAGATATTTACACCAGTGAAGAGATCCAGGACATCAATCATGGAAGCCAGGTGGAGAGCATCTGGATAAGAATCAAAGGGGAGGGAAACAACAAGGATGTTACAGTGGGAGTCTACTACAGACCCCCAAGTCAGACTGAGGAATTGGATGATATCTTTCTAGAACAGATGACCACACAGTCAGAAAAGAGAGATGTAGTAGTGATGGGCGACTTCAACTATCCTGATATTTGTTGGAAGTCAAACTCAGCAAAATCCTCAAGGCCTAGCAAATTCCTCACTTGCCTGGAAGACAATTTCATGGTCCAAAAGGTGGAAGAGGCAACAAGGGGGTCAGCTATTTTAGATCTGATCCTAACCAACAAGGATGACTTGGTTAATGGGGTGCAAGTGGTGGGATCATTGGGTGGAAGTGACCATGTTCTCCTGGAGTTTGTAATACAGTGGAAAGGAGAAGCCAGGCATAGTCAGACACGCATCCTAGACTTTAGGAGAGTGGATTTCAGTAAACTTAGAGAAGTATTGAGGGCAATTCCATGGTCAGAAATAATAAAAGATAAAGGAGTTCAGGACGGATGGGACTTTCTCAAAAGGGAGATACTGAAGGCACAATTTCAAACAGTTCCAGTGAGAAAGAAAAACGGGAGGTGTCTCAAGAAACCAGGATGGATGACTAAGGAACTTTCAACCGAGCTAAGTTTGAAACGGAACATGTATAAGAAATGGAAAAAGGGGGAAATCACAAAAAAGGAATTCAAAGAAATAGCAGGCATGTGTAGGGGTAAAGTCAGAAAAGCTAAAGCACAGAATGAACTCAGGCTTGCTAGAGAGGTTAAGAACAATAAAAAGGGCTTTTTTGGATATGTCCGCAGCAAAAGGAAGAAGAAGGAAACGGTAGGGCCACTGTGTGGAGAAGATGGCAAAATGCTAACAGAAGACAGAGAAAAGGCAGAATTACTCAACACCTTCTTTGTCTCAGTCTTCTCAGAAAAGGCAAAGGGTGCTCAACCTGAGGATAATGGAGCAGAGGACAGGATAGGGGAATTTCAGTACAGAATAAGTAAAGAGATAGTAGAGGAACACCTTATTAATCTAAATGAATTTAAGTCTCCAGGACCAGATGAACTCCATCCAAGGGTATTAAAAGAACTGGCAAATGTAATATCGGAGCCATTGGCAATAATCTTTGAAAACTCCTGGAAAACAGGAGAGATCCCAGCAGACTGGCGGAGGGCAAACGTTGTCCCCATCTTCAAAAAGGGGAAAAAAGAGGATCCCAACAATTATCGTCCAGTTAGTCTGACATCAGTACTAGGAAAGATTCTGGAGCAGATCATTAAACAGAGAGTCTGTGAACATCTAGAAGGCAATGCCATAATCACAAAAAGTCAACATGGGTTTCAGAGAAACAAGTCATGCCAGACAAACCTGATCTCTTTCTTTGATAAAATTACCAGCTTGGTAGATGAAGGGAATGCTGTGGATATAGTATATCTTGATTTCAGTAAGGCCTTTGACAAGGTTTCCCATGACATTCTTGCAAACAAGCTTGTAAAATGTGGGCTAGACAAAGGAACTGTTAAATGGATCTGTAATTGGTTGACCGGCCAAACCCAAAGGGTGCTCAACAATGGCTCCTTTTCATCCTGGAGAAAAGTGACCAGTGGGGTCCCACAGGGCTCTGTCCTGGGCCCAGTGCTATTCAACATCTTTATCAATGACCTGGATGACAGAATTGGGAGCATACTTATCAAATTTGCAGATGACACCAAATTAGGGGGAATAGCTAATACCCCAGAGGACAGGATCAAGATTCAAAATGACCTGAATAGACTAGAAAGCTGGGCCAAAGCTAACAAAATGAAATTCAACACGGAGAAATGTAAGGTATTGCACTTAGGGCGGAAAAATAAAATGCACAGATATAGGATGGGTGACACCTGGCTGAATGAAACTACGTGTGAAAGGGATCTAGGAGTCCAAGTAGACCACAAGTTGAACATGAGTGAACAGTGTGATGCGGCAGCTAAAAAGGCCAATGCTATTTTAGGCTGCATCAATAGAAGTATAGTGTCTAGATCAAGAGAAGTAATAGTGCCACTGTATTCTGCTCTGGTCAGGCCCCACCTAGAATATTGTGTCCAGTTCTGGGCGCCACAATTCAGAAAAGACATTAAGAAACTGGAGCGTGTCCAAAGGAGGGCGACAAAAATGGTGAAGGGTCTGGAAACCATGCCCTATGAGGAACGACTTAGGGAGCTGGGGATGTTTAGCCTGGAGAAAAGAAGGTTAAGAGGTGATATGATCGCCCTGTTTAAATATTTGAAGGGATGTCATATTGAAGAGGGAGCAAGCTTGTTTTCTGCTGCTCCAGAGAACAGGACCCGGAACAATGGATGCAAGCTGCAGGAAAAGAGATTCCACCTGAACATTAGGAGGAACTTCCTGACAGTTAGGGCTGTTCGACAATGGAATGCACTCCCTCGGAGGGTGATAGAGTCTCCTTCCTTGGAGGTCTTTAAACAGAGGCTGGATGGCCATCTGTCAGGGATGCTTTGATTTGGATTTCCTGCATGGCAGGGGGTTGGACTGGATGGCCCTAGTGGTCTCTTCCAACTCTATGATTCTATGATTCTATGATTCTATGAGATTATCTTAATCTTACTATCCATCATCTGCTCCATTTTCTCCTGAGCTTAAAACATCTGATTCTGGGTCTTTCTCCTCCTCTCCCATTGGCAAGTTTGTCATTAGAACAGTTCTTTCTTTCTTCTTCTCTTCCTCTTCCTCTTTGTCCTTTAACAGATCCTCTAAAAACTCTTTTGCCTCCATTAGTGTTGTGATCTTTACTCTTCTTTGTTTGTATCTAAACAAGATCCCTTCTGGGACTTCCCACCTGTATCTGATTTCGTTTTCTCTTAGAGCCTTTGTCAATGGGGCATAATCTTTCCGTTTTCTCAATATTGTACCAGGGACGTCCTTCAATATTTGAAGTTCCACCTCGTCTACCACCAGTTTTGCTTCAAAATATCTTTGTAATATTGTCTCTTTCATTTGGGTCCTTACAAAATAGATGACAATGTCCCTGGGTAGTTTCTTCTGTTTTGCTACCCACGAGTTCACGCGGAACACTTTATCCAGTTCCATCTCCATCGTTTCTTTATCCTTTCCAATGAATTCTGCCAATATTTCTGTCATGTTTTCGAAGATTTTTTCGTCTTCTATCTCGGGTAGTCCACGAATTTTCAGACATGTCTCCCGCATTTTCTGTTCCCAAATATTCTTTTCCTCCTGTAGTTCTTTCCTCTTCTCGATTTCTTCTTTTAATTTGTCTTCCAATTCTTGGCTTTTTTTCTCCATAACTTTCACCTTTGTCTTGACCTGTCTCACGTCTGATACAATTGATTTAATTGTTTGATTAATCTCACCGATTCCCGTTCTTATTCCTTGTTTTATTTCTGCCTTCATCCTTTCCATATCTTGTTTTAAGTCTTCCTTGTCTCTCTTCATATCCATTCTCAAATCTTCTTTATCTCTTTTCATATCTTGTCTCATTTGTCTTATTTCCTCCAACAGTAGTGTACTCGTATCCTGTGTTTTCGTGAGCTCTAAAGATGGTCTTCTTTGTATTTGGAGCTGTTGTTGTTGTTGTAGTAGTTTTTGTTGTTGTTGCCTTGTTACCGTGGACATCTTTTCTTTTTAAAGGTTTGTTTCGGACAACAGACGTTTTAAGCCAGTGAGAAATTTTATACTAATAGTTTTTCTCTTGTTTTCTATACCTCAATGCTTAACTCTAACCTATTTATTTCCTTTATTAACAGCTACTCTCCACCAGGGGTCGTTGTTCAATTTAAACACTCCTTTCTCTTGCTTCACGGGTTGTTTCTTTAATCTACACTTTGCCCTCTCTTTGTGATCTCTTCCTTATACATTTTAAAGGGCTAGGTCTTTGCAGTAAATGAAATGGAAAGAGTAAGGGAGGAGATACAAATTCAGATTACTCAACAGCACCAGTCTTCCACCCTCTCCCTCCCACACTATCCACAGATGCTTTTGAATCCCCCTTTTCCCTTTCTCTGTACAGGATTTAACAACTAAATCCTTTTCCCTTTTTCCGATTTTCCGATCCTTCCCCAATCGTCACAGCCCAATTGATTTCAGTCTCCTTTTCTTCGGTTTCCACAACCCCCCCCCTGCCCTTCTTTTATTACTAAACTTTTTACTTTTAACACCCCTTAATTTCCTTCCCCATCTCCACTCAACACCCACAGTCACTTTCTGTCTCGTTCTTCACTTGGCTTCCCTCTGCGCCTCCAGCAACCTTCCGCAGTTTTGGATTTATTCTCGTTATCGTCTTCTGGCCTCTCCGTTTCTTGTTTTCTCCGCCTGCTCCCTGCTCAACCTTTCTCCACGTTTCCAACTCCCTCCGCAATTTCCAACCTGGCCTCCCCGTTTCCTTTGGGTCGACAATATGGGTTTTGGAGGCAAGCAGTCATTATGTAGTCAGGACTGTCCCCCAATAAAGGATATGCTGTGCTCATTGCATGTTGATAAATAGTCTGTGTGCATGCATTGTTGGTACATATTTCCAGATATTCTTTCTGAAAGATTTAATGAGCTAATGTGTGGAGAGAAGTATTTTTCACAGTGTGTGTTTTGCCTGGTTTTTCCCTCCCAAATCCCCTCCTCCCCCCTCCCTTTTCCTCTTCATATGTCTATATGAGAACTGTTCTGGCTGTGATAATATATGCCTTGGTAACAACCGGGTTAGATTTGAGCTCTAGTTCTGGGTCACTTTGAAAAGCACTCAGAAGCTGCTTTTGTACAATATGGAACAGCAAGCCTGCTGCCAGGAACATGCAACATTGATTTAGTGAAATTCTATGCACATCTACTCAGACATAAGTTCTACTGAGTTTGGACTAGAAACTTATTCTAATTTGTATGGAATATAGGATTGCAGCCATAAAAGTGTTAATTGCACTGGCTTCTTATCTGCCTCTGGGTGGCTCCAATTCAAAGTGCTACTATTAACCTTTAAATGGCCTATGGGCAGTCCCAGCGATTTCTCCAAACTTTGGTCTTCTCCTGGTTCTGCTTCTGTTGGTGCTACAACAGTCTTCTCATTCACAGTTCTTTCACCTTATCACCCTCAGAAAGCACGATCAGAGTGCTCCAGTTGTGTATGGAAATGAAAGAGGAAAAGACAGTGGAAGAAATTGCTGCTCATTCTCTAATAAAAACAATAAAAGCTGAGGATGATGTCCTGTTCACTTTCTTTCTTTCTTTCTTTCTTTCTTTCTTTAAAAAAGGTCTCTCCAGGGACTAAAATAGTTGAGGAGGGTCAAAACATGTCCCCATGCTCACTACATGGCATTGGGGCCCTAATAATCTTTGACCATATGGTTCCCTGGGGGCCACAAAAAGGCTCTGGGGGCCACCTGAGTCCCAAGGGTTGCATTCCGCCTGCTCCTGCTTTAAGACATGGAAAATACTTTTTCAGCAGTGGGTTCAACAGGCCAATTGGTCATTTGTACAGATTGGTCTAATTTGGTTCATCCAGTCAATGCACCTTGCAAGGTAGTCTTGTTCAGCCTTGGGTTGTGATTGTGTACCACCCAATGCTTTCTTTTTTTCTGTATCAAGTACCATTTCAGCAGAACTTGCAAAGACTATTGCAAAAGCTAACTTGGTATTAGCATTACTGAGTAATCGTTCCTCATTACTTATGAGTAATAACATTAATCACTCGTGACATATTATTGATTAGTTGCTTTTATTTACAAAAAAAATGCAAAACACAACAACCCCAAAATTCTCAGAGCTCCCCAAATTATGCTCCACAATAGTTTGAAGAAACATGTAAAACCCAGAACCTCAGTCCTATTGTTAGTCTCTGTTGGAGAGCTGTTTAGTCAGTTGGATTTGCTCATGTATTGACTAGCTATTCAACCATTGATTCAAGCTACACTGCAATTCTACACTGCAGAATTAATGCTTTTTGACACTACCTTAACAGTCATGGCTCAATGCTATGGAATTCTGGGATTTCTAGTTTTCTGAAATATTTAGCCTTCTCTGTCAGAGAGGTCTGGTGTTGCAATGTACTACAAACCCCAGGATTCCATAGGATGGAACCATGACAATTAAAAGTGGTGTCAAACTGCATCCATTCTGCAGTGTGGCAATAGTCTGTGTACTGTAGTTGGGACTAACCAATAGGATTCCAGCCTACTTGGTTGCAGAAATAAAATCTAACAACATTATGGGTCAATGCATTATCTTTCAATGTAGTGGTGTTGCTCCCTCCTCCCCCCCCCCCACCCAAAATGACCCATTAGGTGTCATTTTGAAGCTCTGCAGTCATTTGGAGTATCAAAGCACTTAGGCAAGGAGAAGGTGTGAAAGGGTGCTTGGAATGTGTATATCTTAGATTTCATCCATTTCTCTATGCTTGCATTATTCAACCCCATGGCTGCAGCAAAGAGGTAGTTGGGTAATTCAGTGTGAACAGCAGCTGGGTTTCTGTGTTTAGTGGGAGCTGGGCCTCTGGCACTGCAGAGCTGTGATCTAACAAGCTGTTAAAATGTGATTTATGAGCAATACTGTTTCAGAAGAGAAATAGTTTTACTGTCTTTTAACAGCCTGTAACTCAGAGGCTCTGTGCAGCTTAGATATACAACTGGCACAAAATATTCCATATAAAATGAGACAGCAGTGGCTCCTTGATGGAGGCATTTCCTACCCTGCTTTGACTCAGTGGCAACATGACCTTTTCACACTCCTACAGTGTATTTTTCAGCACAGCTTTTACACATCAGTTATTCCTGGCATACCACTGGCATTAAAATGACTGCAGCCACCATTAAAAGCTCCTTGTTGTAAAAACCTTCTTGAAATTTCCTGAAAATAAACCATCAATTTAAAAAAAACTTCTAACCATCACAAATATACTGGATTCAATCTCGGATGCATTCTCTCCTTTACATTTCCTATTGCATTTCCCATTTGCAGTCTCTGGGGAGGTATTGCATGGCCAAGTTGCAATGAAATGAAATCCATATCTGTTTGGCCTTTCAAGGGAAGAAAGAGTTGAAAGATTCTCTTCCTTGAACAAGTTCTCCACATTATTATTTCTTTTGTTTGCTTTATTTTAAAGTCTTTCTTTCGCTTTCCTCTTTTTTCTTCCCCCTCCTTTTTCTCTGGGTCAGAATTAGGGAAGGTACGATTATCATGTTGGATCTTTTAGTATCCCAAATTATATTTGGTCCACAGGAAAAGGGGGGGGGGGCTTTTGGAAAGAACAAATGGTAAGTGGTGTTAGGTGGTAAGTGGATATAATTTGGTGTCTTGTTTACAATGAGAAATTCTAAAACCTCAAATTTATAGTTCAGTCTGGAGTATATAAAAGGGCAGCAAAAATGGCAGACCTATCAATGTATTTTTGTTAACTGCATGGTAAGTAGTACATTTGTGTAACACAGCAGGTACATATGTGCTTTGTTACAGATGTGAGAGCAGGCATAGACATGACAATTCACATTTGGCAATATGCTTCTGGGGGGGGGGAAATGACAATGAAGTGATTCTTGGCTTCAGCTTGACATTAAAGCATAAATGCCTTCTTGAAGTTAAAAGGAAAGACACCAGATTGTTATCAAAGTTTATATGAACACAAAATTAAATAAAAACTAATCAGAGAGAAGGTTCTATACTTACACTTGGTATTCACTCAAGACTTGCATTCTAGTCTTGAGAAAAAGCACCTTCCTCCCTGTCAGTCTAGGTCTTGCCATCTAGCCTTTTCTGAATCTGGGCTTATATTTTCACAAAATAACTCAGGCCAAGGGCCTGAGTCTGCAAAACTTAGCATGGCAGACATACACCAGCATCCTCAGGAAAGAGGATTCAACAGAAAATGCAATTATATCATGAAGACTGAAAAAGGTCAGGTAAATAATGCCAGTAAATACTGGTATTGTATTTCATGGTAGTGCTTCACTGGGGGCTCAGCAGTCTAAGCGATATTTCACTATCCACCAATGATTTATTCAGAGGAGGTTTGCCATTGCCTTTCTTGGAAGACGAAAGAATGTAACTTGCTCATGTTCACCCATTAGGTTTTTATAGCTGAGCAGGGAAGTGAACCCATGTCTCTCAGAATCCTAGTCCAGCACCCAAACCACTACACCATGCTGGCCATGAACAAATACACACAAACACATACACACAGAGACATTATTCCATAAACTTGGCTTATTTTTTAAAAATTTCCTAAGAGCCAGCCTAAAAACACAGAAGGCTAATGGTGGGCAATTTCTGCTTTTGACGGTTTGTGATGACTGAGCTATTATGCAAATAATCCTATGCCCCACAATAAACATACAATTTTCTATACAAATAAACATATTTGTTCATTTATTTTTTTTTAAAAAATTGTGGACGTCTTCTCCCAAGACAGTTGAGTTTGACAGGACATAGGAACTTCTTGATGAGCAACTCCAGAGAGAGCTACTTCCTCCAACATGCAAGCAAATATCATCTCCAGGGTCTAGACAGGCTTGGGCACGTGGCAACTGGTGCTTATCCCAAAGCCTTTAAAAGCCTGGGCCTTACAAAGGAGATAATCTTGCTTGCCTTGCAATATATTGCCAACATTTTCTAGACACTATCCAACAGCCAGAAAAATGGGTAGGTTCTCAGGGCAGGGTGAGGAACAGCAGATCCAGTATAGCCAACAGTGGCATTGTCTGAAAAATGCCGTCTCCTCCAACCTGCCTAAGAAGTGATCTCCATCCATTTCCAAGAAGACCAAGAGCCACTTCCTGACATCTTTCATGAAGGTGTTTTTCTATCTGATGTTAATCATAAGGGATCATAGGGCCAGCTTTGCCAACCCTTTGCTATGCAAAAATACACTACAGTACTAGAGTACTCCTGAGAGATGGCCATCCAACCTCTTTTTAAAGATCTCCACCATCCTCTGAGGCAGACTATTTGACTCTCTTCCTCAGTGGTGTGGGGCATTAGGCAATGTCCAAAAGCTGAGTGCAGTCAGTAAATCTTGGAGTAGCAAAGGGTAATTTGCTAGAAGTGGTGTCCCTGCAATTCATATGAAGAACTGAGTAACCATTTAGGGCAAGATGACAAGTGAATGACCCTTTGCATGTAATCTGGAGGACTGCTGTTATGAGATTGGGAGGGTCTTATTTTTGTGTACAAACAAATGCACAAATGCACTGGATTATTGAAAGAGGCAACAAGAAAGCAAAAGCTGCTGTAGCACTTTATATCTTTTACCCACCCCATCTTGTTTAATCTTGTTTAAGCTTAATGGTCACAGAAATGAATACAAATTGTAAAATGGGTTTAAGGATTTTTTTTCCACAGGTAACTGTTTGTTTTAAATGGCTGGGAGTCTTGTTTTAAAATCTGCATGTCCAGAATTTACATTCCCATGGGCACAGATTTTGGAGTCCTTTTATATGACACAGTTACTCTGTATCAGACACTCTGGTATTTGTTTATTTGTTTGTTTGTTTAACATATAGCCTGTCTTTCGCCTAGCATGGGATCCAAGGCAGCGTACAATATTTTAAATATATATTTTTACAAGTAAAAATACTTAATGCTAAAGTTAAAATGCAATTAAACTACATTTCTAAATTTCTGATATCATTTTAATTCCCTATGGCATGCTGGGAACTGTAGTTTGAATAGGTATTTTGAATTCTCTGCTGGAGAGTTCTAGTGCCTCACCAAAATACAGTTTCCAGGATTCCATAGGATGCACCCATGGAAGGCAAAGGAGGATCAAAGTGCCTCTAACTGAGTTGTGCAAAAGAGACTTTAAAGTTTACAGTGTTTAAAACATTTTTAAAGTGTGAAAAGACATCAAGCTTAGAAACAGTGGGCTGGATCCAGACAATTGTACTTGAAGTAGACTCACTGAAAACAGAAGGATTATGACTAACCTAAATGGCATTGCAATATATGATTAGATGAGGATCAAGCCCAGTGTGATCACACATAATGTTGGGAAGACTTCCGTTTGCTTCACCTATGAAGTATGAATTATAGCAGTTTGATCCCACTGTAACTGACAGGAGTCCAGCCTATTTGCTTCCTGGGCCCTGAAGTTTAGGGAGAGTCATTTAAAATTCTCAGCCAGAGAGCTCTAGCATCCCATCAAACTACAAATTCCAAGATCCCAAAAGATTCAGCCAGGGTAGTTAAAGTGGTATCATAGTTCTACAACTGATTCTTGTGTATATCTAGTTCTCACCCTTGTTGTTGTTGTGTGCCTTCAAATCATGTCTGATTTATGGAAACCCTAAGGCGAATGTGGGAGCCAGCATGGTGTTGTGGTTTGAACATTGGACTAGGAGTACAGGGTTCAAATCTCACCTTGGCCATGAAACCCACTGAGTGCCCTTGGGCAAGTCCCACTCTCTCAGCCTCTGATGAAACTTGCAAAGAAAACCCTATGACAGAGTTGCCAAAATGACTTGAAGGCACACAACAACAAGGCAAAACTAGGATTTTCTTGGCAAATTTCTTCACAGGGAGATTTCCATTGCCATCCTCTGAGGCTGAGAGAGTGTGCCTTGCCCAGGGTCACTTAGTGGGCTTCCATGGCCGAGTAGGGATTAGAACCCTGTTCCTTAGAGTCCAATGCTCAAACCACTACTCCACACTGCCTACCTCAAATGATTTTACGAAGCACCCTTTTTTGTCTTTCCTTGTGCAGAGCTTTGAGAGCAGGGTGGGCAGACCACTTTCTTTTTTCCCCCAGACAAGTCCTCCATTTCAGCCTTCTGTCCAGAAGAAACCCCAAAAGGCCTTCCATTTTGAGCATCACTAAGAAGCATGAATCTACATCCCTAGGAGTGTTTTTAGCTTTGATTGGCTCATGTCCTCCCTTTCAAAGGGGGAATCCCAAAAGGTCCTCCATCCATTCTGAGCCTCCCTGGGAGCGTTGTGAGCTTTTCTTTGGTCCTGTCCCCTTCCCACCCGACCGAGTCAGGCATGTCTCCCGTGGGCGCCTGCAGCCAGCCTGGCCAGGGCCTCTGGAGCTCGGCCGGCCTTCCCTTCGCGGCGATTCCCACATAAATCAGGGCCGGGAAGGGCACTTTCTCATCGGGCGCCGCTGACAGCCCCCGACAAACAGAGCAGCCTGAGAATAACCACGGCCCGGACCCAGTTTACACAAGGGCCGCAGCGCTGTGTAAATAGTACCCAACAGCAGGGAGAGGGAAGCCAAGGGTCCCCCAGCCCCCTCTGCCCCCAAACTGGCCCCGAGAGAGAGGGATCAGGAGGCCCAGACCCAGCAAGAGGACCCAAAGGAGGACCAGGGCCCCCACAGTGGAGGACATTCCGGGGAAATGGAGGACAGGGCCACAAGGAAAGGGCTTCTGCTCCAAAGGGAGGACCTTTGAGAATGCCTCCTGAAATGGAGGACACAACCAAAGAACAGACCAAAGAAAAGCTCAAAACACTCCTAGGGAGGTAAATGCATGCTCCTTAATCCTGCTCAAAGGGAGGGCCTTTGGGAATGCCTCCTGGGTTTTGAGTCTCACTCAGTTCAATGCTCAAACCAAAACACTTCGCTGGCTCTTCTTTAGTCATTCCCAGTTTCCACTTGCTTCAAAGGCAGCAGGGTGACCAGGCGTCCTCCTTTTCCAGGGCGCATCCACCATTCCATTCCAGCCTTTGGTCCAGAAGGAATTCCAAAACGCCCCCAAGACTGAGAAGCATGGATTTACATTTCTATGAGTGTTTTGAGCTTTTATTTGGTCACGGCCTCCACTTTTATTTGAATATCCTACACTTGGTGGGGTAGAGTATCAAGGGACAAGGAAGCAAGCCTCAAAACAGGCCTGCCTTGATTCCAGCGGCTTAACTGCCTTAGGGATGCCCTCGGGCAACAAACAGGGTTTTTTGGGCTACGTGGCCATGTTCTAAAAGAGTTTATTCTTAAGTTTCGCCAGCATCTGTGGCTGGCATCTTCAGAGAATGCTTGCCTGGAAAGGAGTTGGGTATGTATATAGTGTGTGACCCAGGGTCACACACTCTATCTATCTATCTATCTATCTATCTATCTATCTATCTATCTATCTATCTATCTATCCATCCATTTATCCAACTCTCTTCCATGCCAGCATTCTCTGAAGATGCCAGCCACAGATGCTGGTGAAACATCAGGAATAAACGCTTCTAGAACATGGCCACATAGCCCGAAAAACCCACAAAAAACTATGGATGCTGGCCATGAAAGCCTTTGATTCCACAAATAGGGTTTCATTTTGGATCAAGTTTTCTGAGACCAGGGAAGCAACAACAAATCAGACACAATAGGAATGCCGGAGGCATGCAATGCCTTTTCTTGTTAGGTGCCTCCATCCTTTGTTTGTTTGTTTGCATGTTTTACTCAGAGGAGATTTGCCATTGCTTCCTTTGAGGCTGAAAAAGTGTGACTTGCCCAAGGCCATCCTATGGGTTTCATGGCTGAGTGAGAAAGGTTCGAACACTCAAACCATTACACCACACTGCCTCCCAGTAATGCCCTTATTAAAGCCAGTTTAAATTTCACCGGACCCTGCCATTTCCCCCAAGTTCTCCTGAGCTCTAGTGAGCAAGAAGAGTCAGACGAAATTGACCACCTGCTATTTGCTAAAAGCCCAGAAACTAAAGGCTGTATCTGCACTGCAAAAATAATCCAGCTTGGCACCGCTTTAACTATAATAGCTCAATGGATGCAGGGAATTCTGGGAATTATAGTTTTGTGAGACACTTTGCCTTCTCTGTCAGAGAGCTCTGGTGCCACAACAGACTAGAATTCCCAGAATTCCATAGCATGGAGCCATCACAGCTGAAGTGGTGTCAAAGTGGATTATTGACACCATTTAAACTGCTTTCCTTCAACAATGCTATGAAATGCTGAGAATGATAGTCTGTTGGGGCACCAAAGCTCTCTGCCAGAGAAGGCGAAATGTCTCACAAAACTACAATTTCCAGTACTTCATAGCACTGAACCATGGCAGTTAAAGTGGTGTCAGCCTGGAATATTTCTTCAGTGCGGATGCAGTCCAACTAACTCACCATTTATCATGCAGTCCGTATGGATACTCCTTGTTGTGTGTCTTTTTTCCAGATTAATTTTTCCCAGGTTAATGTTTCCTGTTTCCAATCCAAGTTTCAGCATTCGCCTTGAAATCAATGGGACATAAGCGTGTCTGTGGGTCTGGACTGCGCCGTGGCAATATCCGCGTGGCAGACTTTATGCTTTTATTTTTATGTCTGCCTTTCCTGCAAAATGTGGGAACAAGGAGAACTCACGAAAAAGGGAGTTCATGGCCATTTACATTACAATCAAGATAAGAAGACTGGCCACGAATCAAGAAAAACAGCCGCAATAAACACAATGCATTATTATAAGATTGGGGAGACTGGGAAGAAGAATAGATAAAAGAAGGTGTTACAAGGCTGCAAACCCTGGTTTCCAGAGCCATAGTCCAACACTCAAACCACTACACCGTACTGATGTATAAATAATATTAGATAATATTTAAATAATATTTATTATTATTGTTATTACAGCATGTATCCATACAAGTATGTATAAAACCTGGCTTTTTCCAATACGCAACATTACTCAGCTTTAATCGATCAATTACAAAATTATTCCAAGTACGATTGATCGATTAAGCTTTCTTTCCCCACTTCCTAAACCTAACAGGGATTTCAAAGTCCAATAACATCCAAAATCCACAAAGCAGTGATACCTTTATTGGGCCAACCAAAGTGCATAACATGTATGTTGCAAGGTTTTGAAGCTCCACTGACTTCTTCATCCCGCAAAGGTGTTAAAAAATCATACAGGAGATCCCTGTACTGTTTTTAATACCGAAAATCCCTGTATGATTTTTAACACCTTTGCCTGATGAAGAAGCCAGTGGAACTTCGGCAGTTTGCGACATATATTTTATGCATGTTGGTTGGTCCACTAAAGGTATCCCTGTTTTGTGGATTTGGGATGTTACTGTACTTTGCTATATGGCACAGGGCTATGTTTCCAGGGAATTCAAATCTACCGTTGCCACCTTCAGTCCGGAGGATCCAACCAGACAGAAGCTCTCTGCTGGGAGACCAAGGGATCTGAATTTCCGACAAACGGTCCATGACCCGGGGGCAGAAACTTGAGGCAGTCCTCCCCACAGCCCTGCGAGGTGGGCATTGGGGAACTAACTCCTGGCTTTCCTAAGGCCACCCAGGAAGACATCCTAAGGAAGTCTCCCAGAGCAGATGAAAGGAGGCGAGCTGGGAACAAGGGGTTCCCATCGCCTTCTCTTTTTTTGGGGGGGGGGAGGAGGGTATTCGCAACCGGATTTGGTGGCTGCCTGTTTGGTGGCGGCAGGAGCGGGATTCGTGGAGCCATTCGAATTAAATTATCCTATTTGCGGAGAGGGGGCTTCCTCCTCCTCCTCTTCCTCCGGCCCCCAATCCCCCCTTGGTTTGGAAGGGCTCCTTGGCTCCATCCATTACCTTAATCCCTTGTCTAAACAGAGCGCAGCGCTAAAGCCGGAGGAGGGAGGGGGCACCTCTGGAAAAGCTAATGGGCCTCCAGACAAGGACCATTAACTGGAGGAGGAAGAGGGCCCTCTGGCCCCACGCGCGCCACGATCCACGCAAGCTGTGGCCTGGGAAGAACGTGGCCTTTCAGACAAACAGGAAGGATTGGGGCCGGTGCCTGAAGGGTCTTTAGCAAGCTCTGCAGCCTCAGGCATAACATGCTTCTCAGGAAGGAGGCTCAAGTCTGACGAAAGCTCCTGCTACCAACTTCTTTTTTTCAGCGAGTCTCAAAGAGGCTACAAGATCCCTTAGCAGACTCGGTTTCCAGACTAGCACTGCTCAAAGCTCAGGCTATCCATTTCTTTCTCTCGTGGGTTTTTTTTTGGGGGGGGGGTTTCTAGGGCTCTGTGGCCATGTTCTAGAAGTGTTTATTCTTGACGTTTCGCCAGCATCTGTGGCTGGCATCTTCAGAGAACTGCATATTGATCCTCCAGACTAGCACTGCTCAAAGCTCCTGCTAACAACCTCTTTCTTTCAGTTAGTCTCGAAGGGGCTCCAACATCTCCTTGCAGACTGAAGTCTGACGTGTTCCACTCCATGTTCACAAAACCCTTTACAAAATGCACAGCTGGGATCTTCCAGAATCCCCCAGTCAAGTCAGCCACTGGTCCTGTGGACTATGGGATTTGGGGGGTTGTACTCTCAAAGCGCAACTTTCCCAAAGCCGGAGATTTCCACAGCAAACAAGACTTTTTGTGGCTCATTTGTTTGAGCCGTGATCCGGAAGAGGGACATTAAATTGGATGAAAACAAGGGATGGAGGTCGATATTCTCCGACAGTGGGAGTTTCCTCACCGGATGGAAAAATATATATGTATTTATTGCTCACATATATTTATTGCTACGGCTAGCAAAACGCTTGTCATTGTCATCCGGATTATCCGACTTTGGGGTTCTAAAACACACTGCAGAAATAATCCAGTTTGAGACCGCTTTAACTGCCCTGGCTCAGTGGTAGGGGATTCTGGGAAGTGAGGTTTTGTGAGACATTTCGCCTTCTCTGTCAGAGAGAGCTCTGGTGCCACAACCCTCAAAATTCCCTAGCACTGAGCCAGGGCAGTTAAAGCGGCCTCAAACTGGATTATTTCTGCAGTGTGTTTGGGACCTTACTCCCTCGCAGGAGTGGGAGGGCTTGCAAACCACATTCACAGAGCCTGGTGTGTGCGGTGTTTGCCTTCAAATCCTTTCCGATTTATGGCGATCCTAAAGTAAACCTATCATGGAGTTTTCTTGGCAGGATTTGTTCAGAGGAGGTTTGCCCTGAGGCTGAGAGTGTGTGACTTGTCCAAGTGGGTTTCATAACCGAGCGGGGACTCGAACCATAGTCTCCAAAAGTCGCAGTCCAGCATTCAAAACAGATTTGTGTGTTGTCTGCCTTCCTTTCCTTTCCGATTTACGACGATTTGCTTGGCAAGATTTGATTTACATCTAGTTCTTTTCTTGTAAACCTTTAACGGTGAGAGAAGTCGAAGGCTTTCATGGCCGGCATCCATAGTTTTTTGTGGGTTTTTCGGGCTATGTGGCCATGGCCACATAGGCCGAAAACCCCACAAAAAACGTTTAAGGGTGAGTCAAGATTTTTCTCCCCATTTGCAAGGGTCGAAAACTGAGGTTGAGAAAGAGCGCTTACCAAAAATCATCCAAGTGAAAGGAGCACAACGGGTCCCCAAGAAAATAACTCTGTAACCTTCCGTTAAATTTTCCTTCAGTTCCTGAATGTCTACTGCTTCAGGCTGCGTCCACACTGCAGACATAACCCGGGTTGACACCACTTTAACTGCCACGGCTCAAGGCTATAGTATATTGGGTAGCCATCAAAATGACAATTGTAAAAGGCAAACAAAGGTCCAAAGCACACTGCAGAAATAACCCAGTTTGAGACCGCTTTAATTGCCCTGGCTCAATGCTAGGGAATTCTGTGAATTTTGTGAGACATTTAGCCTTCTCTGCCAGAGAGTTCTGGTGTCACAATAAACTACAATTCCCAGAATTCCCTAACACTCAACCAGGGCAGTTAAAGCGGTCTCAAACTGGATTATTTCTGCAGTGTGTCTTGGATCTGAAATTTTTGAAGTCCAAAAACCCAGTGTGCAAGGTTGTGCAAATCATCCTTGAAGAATTTTAGCTAGAAAGATAATATTTCCCCCAGGAGATGAATTCCACAGCGCTGAGCCGCGGCAGTTAAAGTGGGGGTCAAACCGGATTATTTCCGCAGTTTGGATGCAGCTGACAAGGAACGGACACCAACCAGACGCTCGCTTCCCGGCTCCCTTTTAAAAGTCGCCAGATTTTTGCCCACCGCAGGGTTTCAGGTTGAGAGAGGAAAGCCTGAGCTCCATTTGATGGGTATCTGATGGCCCGGTACGGAAAGAGAGGCATTGTCTCTTGTTCAGGTGTTTGTTTATTTACGCGACTTATCTCTTCCACGCCTAAAGAGATTAAATCTCTCGCTCCCTTGACTGGATCCTGCATCCATTTATCCTCTTGGTCTGGTCCTCCGATCCGTCTCCTGCTGTCTCGGATGGCCAGATCTTTTGTTTTAAAACAAACAAGGGGGGAAAACACACGTTTATTTGCAGTCTTGTTTTGGTGTCCAGGTTGTGTGACGCCCGCGGCACACACGCAAAACACAACACACACAGAGAGTTGTCTATAGAACATGCATATAGATTTACATCCACACCAAAGGTGTATCTATGGGAGCAAAATGAAGGCATTGCCCTCCAACTAAATATTCTGCCTCCCTCAAATGAAAATTTCCTTCTCAACCAGGGGTGTACATACGTGTGTGTGTGTGTAAAAGTTCAGCTAGTTTGTTTGTTTGTTTGTTTGTTTGTTTCAGGGATTTATATCCCGCCTTTCTCCCACAATGGGATTCAATGCAGGGTTGCAATAATTTAAAACTTAAAAAAATAAAGGACTAGCATTTAGAAATACGGTCGGTCCTCTGTATCCACTGACTTATTTATCCATGGATTTAACCATCCAGGGCTTGAAAATATTAAAAAATAATATAGGATCCTCAAGTTGGAAGAGACCCCCCCCCTTTTCCCAGGGTCATCCAATCCAACCCCGATAGATAGCTATCCAGCCTCGGTTTGAAAATAAATTCCAAAAGCAAACACTGTCCAGTTTAGAAAAGGGACAGGCAATGCTACCAACGAAAGGAGAAGACAGCAAAGATAGAAATCCAATAAAAAATCCACCAAACAGTGAGATGCCTTTTTGAGCCAACCAAAATGCACAGTATACATGTTGCAAGCTTCCCAAGCTTCCCTGGCTTCTTCATCAGGCAAGGTGTTACAAACAAACAAACCAGGAGGGGGAAACATGGAAGATGGGATTGGATTGGATTGGATTTGCTAAATGGCCAACACAGCTACCCCTGGATGTTGTCAAGCAAAGACAAGAGTCCCCGAAATGAATGCCTTTCAGTGTCTCACTCTCTGCCAGGGCACATATTGGGGAACCGAAGGAAAATTTCATTGAGGAGGCAAAACTCTTGGGCGGGGACAGTATCCTAATTTTCAGCCCCTCCAGTTATACATCTACACCTCCTTACCTTATAAGATCGCTTCATGCATGTGGGAAAGTCCAAGAAAACTGTTCAGGCCTCGGCCACCTTTCTTCTTTCTTTCTTTCCTTCCTTCCTTCTTTCTTTCCTTGCAACAGAGCAACTATGTTTATGTCTCTGGGATCTGTCAAACGAAACAGGCTCCCTTGTCTCTTCCTGGCTGCTAACGAGTATTATTATTATTATTATTATTATTATTATTATTATTATTATTTAACCGTAAGGGAGGAGAGTGTCCTGACAATGCCGATACGCGGTTGTTGTTGTTGTCTCGCCTTTCTCCCAAAGTGGGACCCAAGGCGACTAACAACATATATAAAGCACATTAAAACAATTTATTTAAAGCTTGGATTTAGGCTGCGGTGCTTTTAAAACTGACTGTGATTTGGCTGCCTTTATTTTTTTTAAAAATGCAAATAAGGTACTGAGAATAAGGAACCAATTTCAGTCTCGTCTGCTGCTAAATTTCAGCCGGATCCTAGACTCCTTCGCTGGAAAAAAAGAAAGAAAATCGCACATACTTGGTAGGATTTAAAGTCTACCTCGGATTGTTGGTTAAATTGTTCTGTATCTAACCAAGTTTTCCGCCTTATGGCATCTCTAAGGCGAACCTAATCGCAGGGTTTTCTTTGGGTTTCGCACCCAGGTCTCCAGAATCGTAATTCAACATTCAAACAAACCACTCCACTCCTCTGACTCACCCGAGTTAAGTTACTAGGAAATAATTTCCTTGAGAGCTCTTAGCCCACAATGGATGCTCTTCCCCAGACAGACTTCCTGAGCTTGTTGCACTTTGCGATCGCCGTCTGAAACTTTCTCCTGCCTTAAGTCCATTACACGGAAAAAGTAGACCCGTTAATACAGGGGAGTTTTCTCGCGGGGAAGTGAGTACACAGGGCTCCAACCTTAGGCTTGGCCAAAAATAAAATAGCGAGTGTATCGCTTTTAGAAATGTAATGTAAGGTCGCAGGCAAAATCCGCATCTCCTGAATGGAGTGGTTTCAGGGCTTGTTGTTTGAAAAAGTAAAGAATATTAATTTTCATCAGATACATTCGGGGGATTATTTCCGAAATACATACGATTAGTTTCACAAATCCAGCCCGGAGTGGGGTTTTCTCATTAAATTCTGCTCTGCGCCTTCAC
>NC_056524.1:214358947-214454039 GCF_019175285.1 Sceloporus undulatus
TATTATTATTATTATTATTATTATTATTATTATTATTATTATTATTATTATGCCCTCGCCAAAACCCCAGAAGGGTTTGTCGGCCCTTCCTTCCCGTTAAAGCAGTTTCTTCCTGTTAAAACAAATCAATGATTCCAATGGTGATCACTCCAAAGGAATCGCGGAATGACAAAATGGAAGCCTCCCTGAACTTCGTAGGAAGAATCCCAAATTGCACAGGGACCTCATATACAAACGTTATACATCGGTGGGACTGAGACACTGTGATTTATATTTGAAAAGGGTGCCATGCCTCGTTTTTCTCCCAGGGGGCCCTGAAGCGAATCCATCCCGACACAAAGAAGTCACGATCCTGTGCTGCGAACCTTACACAGGTCCCTTGGAAAAGTTACTTCCCTTTTCTTGTCAGCAGAGAGAGAGGCTGGTGGTCCCCATAAAGGAAAACCTTCCAGTTGAAGATCGACTCCCAGTAACCTTTTGTATCTATTCATTTGATAATTGCCCTAACTTGCCTTTGCCCTGTTGTTAATATTTGTTTTAATAACTGTCCAATAATTTAATTGCATTTTATTGTGGATGGCAGGGTTTGGGATATAATGAAACATTATTGTATTATTGTATTGTATGGATATTTTTAGCATAAGCAGCTTCGACCGTTGGAGAAGCGGGATATAAATAATAATAATAATAATAATAATAATAATAATAATAATAATAATAATAATAATTATTATTATTATTATTATTATTATTATTATTATTATTAAAACCTAACCGACGGTCTGCCCGAGGGCCCCGATCCCGCATTGGGCGTCCTCCTGCCTCCTTTGGGGAGCACCCCACCGAAGGAAATGCACACTTGTCTATGGGGCACTTTCTTTCAATGATTTTCCAACGAAACCCGGTGTTAGGACTGTCCAGTTTAACCGTCCCTACAGAAATCTGTGCCTTGGGGGGCTTTAGGAGCCCCTTTTTGTTTTGCCCCCCCCGCCCCCTCGAAAGCAAGCAAGGAAGGAAAGAAGGACGGAAAGAAAGAAAGAAAGAAAGATCCCGAAAGAAGTCAGAGCGGAGTAATAGGATATAGCCCGCCGGGGAAGGGCTGCTCTGTTTTCGGTTTTTAAATGCCCAACTCGCTCCAGGCGCCTTCGCAGAGCGAGCCTGGCTCCTTCCCTTCCCTTCCCTTCCGTTCCCTTCTTCTCTTCCTGCAGCTGGAACTCTTTTCCCCGGAAAAAAACAGCAAGAAGGGACACCCATCAGCTTCGCACTCCTTTTGGAAAGCTTCATTAAAAATCATCAGCAGTGATGAAAGATACATAGATATAGATATATATCCATCCATGCATGTGTGTGTGTGTGTGTGTGTGTGCGTGCGCGCACACACACACACACACACCCCTATATACATACATACAACCACCAAGAAGGGACCACATCAGCCTCACACTCATTTCATAAGCTTTCATTAAGAAACACTCAGCAGTGATTAAAGTGCAATATATGTGTTTGTGTGTGTATGAAGGAATAAGGAGGTAGAGGACCCAAAAACCACTTTACATATGCGGGCTGCTGAGTCTGTCTGTCTATCTATCTATCTATCTATCTATCTATCTCAGGCTGCATGTGTAAAGTGATTTTTGAGTCCTCTCCCTCATTCCCTCACCTTCAGATGTCCGATTATTTATTTCATTTCATTTATATCCCTCCTTTCTCCCTGGAGGGGCCCAAGGCGGCTCACTAAAAGTATTATAAAATTCAAACAATTAAAACATCTATATATAAAATCACGTAAAATGCACACTATAAAATATATAATATAAAATCTACTCATGTTAAAAACAGACTAAATCTGAATCCACCTGATGGTGGCAGGGAAGGCCCTCCATCACAAAGCATAAGGTTGTGAGTTCAAAACCAGCCCAGCCAGGGGCTCAGGCTCAACTCAGGCTTGAATCCATCTGAAGTCACTAAAATGAGTATCCAGCTTATTGGGGACAATTAGCTTACAGTTAGAAACCACTTAGAGTCTGTATGAGGTGGTATATAAATGAAGCTGCTATCGCTATTAATCCAATATTCTGATCCCAGGGTGACTAAAAGTCCCTGGCTGCAACCAGGAACCAAACCAAGACTTTTTGCTGCCTAAAGCGAAGAATAATATAGGTGTCCTTTCCACCTTCCAGTATCAAATCTGAGTCTTGAGATCCAGTTTACCTGACTTACACCTGGACTGTTCCTTCTCTGTTTTAAGGCCATTGCAGGATGGTTTATTTTCTGTCCATCCAAGAACTGGAGGAAAGCAGGCCTTGTCAGTAGCAACTCTGGAACTCTTGCCAAGTGAAGTCTGACTAGTTCTGTCTCTGTGATGTCTATTAGAGAGTACAGAATTTAAGAGAAAGGTTAGTAAATACAGGGATCTTGCACCACTGTTGTATCATAAGCTTTCCTAGACTTGGCCTACTTCCTCAGATGCATACTTACAAACAGGAAGGTTGCTTGGAGGGTGAGCGAGAGTGACTTGCTGAAGTTTACTTGGTGGGTTTCTATAGCTGAGCAGGGATTTGAACCCTGGTTTCCCAGAGTTCCCTCCTAGAGCATAAAAACCCGCTTGATGAGCTTGAGCAAGTCATACTCTTTCAGCCTCAGTGGATAGCAATGGCAAACCCCCTCTGAAGAAACTTGCCAAGAAAACCCCATGAGAGGCCTTAAGTTATAAGAAAGCCAGCCTACTGTAGTGGTTTGAGCGTAGGGCTAGGATTCTGGGAGGCAAAGGTTCAAATCTTGTGCAAGTCACACACTCTCAACTTTGATAGGTTTCCTTAGAGTCACCATAAATCGGAAACGATAGGACTTAGAGGCAAACAACAACAACAAATAGCACTCACTGCCATGGCTACATCCTATGCAGCCTTCGTCATTCCCACGCTACACCAACAAGAGTAGCACCTTTCAGCAGACAGGAAAGAAAAAGAGAATTGTGAGGGAGACGATACCGGCAATAACAGGTCTACTGGACACGTCTTCATTTGCGAAAGGTTTTCCGACAGTCTTCTGAAACAATCTATATTTCAGTGCATGGGGAAAGTTCACTTTTTGTGGACTGCAAGTCCAACCCCCGCCTTTTTTGTGGCTACAGGCAAAAGGATTCTGGGAGTTGTAGTGCAAAACAAAAAGCAAAACCGTTTCCCTGCCATGTAAAGTCCCGATATCCGAAGAACACAAACTGACCCCCAAAAGTTGGAGCAGAAGGCGAGATTTCATAGGATGAAGCCATGGCACTGCCTCCCCACCTTTACCAGCCAGGCTGCATCCACACTGCAGAAACAACCCGGTCTGACACCACTTTAAGTGCCATGGCTCAAGGCTATGACATTCAGGGAGCTGTCGTTTGTTGTGGCACCAGAGCGGAGCCAAGGGCTTAAATCCCTTGTTTTAATTGTTGTACGGGAATTTTTATTTATTTATTTATTTATTTATTTATTTATTAGAATTGTTACTTTAAGTCGCCTTGGGTCCCTTCGGAAATAGCAATTAAATAAACATAAATAATAAATACCCGCTCAGCTATGGAAACCCGCCGAGTAGTAAACGTCCGAGTGGCTACTGACAGGGCTTCCTCCTCTGGAGTTTATGCTAAGCCTATTTCAAACGACAGCGGGAGCTCCGGCGCAGCGACAAAGGACAGTTCCCAGAATTCCATATTCTAGAAGAGTTTATTCCTGACGTTTCGCCAGCAACAGACACTAACCCTCCTTGCCTATCCTCCCACTCGGAGGCCTTGCCATTCAGCAACAGATTAACATGGAAATCACTTTTCCCAACCCAGGCTCAGGCAGTATATCTAGATAGATAGATAGATAGATAGATAGATAGAGATATACAGACAGACAGACAGACAGTGCACACACACACACACACACACACATAATCATATATATATATATATATATATATATATATATATATATACACACACACACACATACATATACATATACCCCACTCTCCTCCATGTCACCATTCTCTGAAGAGAATGGTGGCATGGAAGATAATGGGGTATATGTATATATGTACACACACACACACACCTCTCACTCTCTTCCATGCCAGCATTCTCTGAAGATGCCAGCCACAGATGCTGGCGAAAGGTCAGGAATAAACTCTTCCAGAACACGGCCTCATAGTCCGACCCCCCCCCCCCCCCATGGATGCTAGCCATAAAAGCCTGTTTCTTTTCTTCAGCCTCTTCCTTCCCCTCTCCCTCCATGTTCTCCCCTCCATGGAGGCGGGGAGTGTCTCCATGTTTTTCTGGAGTTTTCAATTATTATTATTAATTATTAAAGTTTATTTGATTTATTTGATGTGAAAGGAAGCCCGATCCCTTCGGGGCGGCCCAGAGACGGCGTCCCGAGAGATCCAGGCGAAGGGAGTGGCTGTGGACCAGGAAAAGGCGGCGCCGGTGCGACCCTAGAAGGGGGGGGCTTCTGGGTGGGCTCCTTTCTCTACCACTCCACACACACACACACACACACACACTCATACATACACACACACACACACACACACACAACCCTCCCGTCGATCTTCCCACACAAACACAGAGAAAGCGAGAGCAAGAAGAGCCACCGACCTTCCTTCCCCTCCTGGCTTTTCTTTTTCCGACGTCGCGTCCCGGGCTTCCTTCCTTCCCTCGGGCTCCGCGTTGGCTCTCCCTTCCCGTCGGGGCTCTCCGTGGGCCGCAAGGGGCCGTCTCCTCCTGCCTTCCTTCCAATGGGGAGGCAGCCCGGCCCCTCTCGGCCGTGACGAGGCCCGACGCCCCTCCGGAGCCCGGCGCCAGAGAGAGCAGAGGCTGCGGCCGGCGAGGCAGAGGGGGATCCCGCCCATGGAGGCCCCTTAGTCCGGCTGGGCTGGCGGCCCTTCTCCAGGATGCTCCCCAGCCCCGCCACCTCCTCCACCCCGTTCTCCGTCAAGGACATCCTCAAACTGGAGCAGCAGCAGCGAGCCCTCCAGCCGCCCTTCCCAGCCTCCGGCCTCCTGGGCGCCCGCTTCTCCGACGGAGAGGAGGAGGAGGACGAGGAGGAGGAGGAGGAGAAGCTGCCCTTCCTCTTCTCCATGGCCGACGGGGCCAAGGGCCGCGGAGACGGGGGGCTCTCCCCCGGGAGCTACGTCCAGGCCGTGCTCAGGGGCACCAAGGGCATCGTGGCCCACCAGGGAGATCCGACGGCGGTAGCCAGGGACTCAGGGATCGGGATCGGTGCGTACCTAAAAGGGCTTTTGTTCGGGGGCAGGGTAGAGATCTAGCGTGGTTTGAGGGTCGGACTGAGACTCTGGAGACCAGGGTTCGAGTCCCTGCTTTCTTCTGAAACCCACCTGGGCCAGTCACATTCTCTCAACCTCGGGGAAGGCAAGGGCAAACTTTCTCTGAACAATGTGAAGTCGAAGGCTTTCATGGCCGGCATCCATAGTTTTTTGTGGGTCTTTCTCCTGGCGTTTCGCCAGCATCTGTGGCTGGCATCTTCAGAGAAAGATGAGTTTTGGTAGACTTTGCAGCATGAGTCTTGGTAGACCTAAATGCATCTGAGGAAAGCTAGGAAAGCTCATGCTGCTAACTTCTTTCAGTCAGTCAGTCTCAAAGGTGCTACAAGATCTCTCTACCGACTGATCCTACAGACTAATACTGCTCTATCTTTGAATACCCAGCTCCCTAAGGCTCTCCTCATACATAGGGCATGGTTTCGCCTCAGGTTTTCCATAAGTCAGAAACGACTAGGCACACAGCAATAACAACAGCAGCAAGCGGAGCCTTTCTTACCTCCAAACCCGGCCAGGCCAGCATCTTAGTCCAGAATTTCCCTCAAACCACCCCTTTCCAGGCCTCCTGGCCGTGGGAGACAAGCCACAAAGCATCCCCCCATCAGGGATATCAAGCAAAATTCTGGCAGCAGTCCTACCCACATCAATAGGGCTTCTTCTGCTTCATGCCTTGTGTGCATTAGACCCAAGCGCATCCCTAATGCGCTTCACATTTTTCCTGGAAAAGCAGGAAAATCCCAGACTGAAGGGTTTGAAAAATGTCCCTGCCAGCTGGGCAGTTGAGACTACACTACAGATCCCAGAATTGAAACAAACTACAAATCCCAGAATGTAAATGGATGGCAATATATCAACAAACAACAACTTGAAATACAGTGGGACCTTGGGTGCATCCGCTTGGGTTTGGTTCCACAAAATCCGCGAATGCTCCACTCCCATTATATAGACTTGCATGGTCAAATGGTGTCCCTTATATATAAATAGCAAATTCAAGGTTTGATTTTTGGGGGGATCTGTAGATTTTTGGAATATTTTGAAGCCCTGGCTGGTTGAATCCATGGATATGGGGGGGCTGATGGTATGCAATGTTAAATATCAAAATGTGGTGTGGTGGGCTTTTTATAGGTTTTTAAATATATAAATCGCCCCATTCCTGTCTTGCATACTTTTGTGAAAGAAGCCTGAATTTATATTTATACTTAATTTATATTTCTAGGAGTGTTTTTAGCTTTTCTTTGGCCATGTCATCCATTTCAGCCTTCTATCCAGGAGAGATTCCAAAATCCCCTCCATTTGGAGTCGGACTAAGAAGCCTGGATTTAGATTTATATACATTTCTATTTCTATTTATATTTCTAGGAGTGTTTTTAGCTTTTCTTTGGTCCTGACCTCCATTTCAGCCTTTTGTCCAGGAAAGACTCCCCAAATCCCCTCCGTTTGGAGCAGGGCTAAGAAGCATGCATTTAGATTTCCGTGAGTGTTTTTTTAGCTTTCATTTGGTCACACCCTCCATTCCAGCCTTCTGTCCGGGAGGAATTCCAACATGTCCTCCATTTTGAGCCTGACTAAAAAAGCCTGAATTTACAGTATATTTCTATGAGTGTTTTCCGGTTTTCTTTCCCACATTTGGTGGTGCCTTGTCCTCTTTTGCGGTGAGGACAACTGGTGTCCCTGTGCTCAGCGATCTCCTTGGTTGCAGAAAGAGTCCCCTCTTCCTTTCCAGTTCAGTTACTCTTCCTTTCCTGGGACCTGTCGGCTGCTGCAACCAGTGGCGCTGAGGCTTAGCTCCAAAACACACTGCAGGAAAAAGAAAATCCAGTTTGAGACCGCTTGAACTGCCCTGTCTCACTGCTAGGGAATTTTGGGAACTGTAGTTTTGTGCGACATTTAGCCTCCTCTGTCAGAGAGCTCTGGTGCCACAACAAACTACAAATCCCAGGATTCCCTAACACTGAGCCAGGGCAATTAAAGCGATCTCAAACTGGATTACTTCTGCAGTACGTTTTGGACCTAGTTTAGAGGTGATGGGACTTCAGTCTGTGAGAAAGCAGGCATAGGTCGCAGGGCTGTGGAAGATCGGGGGCTTTGTTGTGGCCTAACTCGTCCCAGTCTAGGGTTCTGGTTTGAGTGTTGGACTAGGGAAGACTCCCAGAGACCAAGGTTTGAATCCCTACCCAGTCATGGAAACCCATTGGGAAAAAAGCAAGGGCAAACCCCCTTTCAACAAATCTTGCCAAGAAAACCCTAGGAATGGGGCGCCATAAAATGGAGCCCACTTGGAAAACACCAGAAAACATTTCCTTGGTTTTATCTGGACCAAAAACCCACCGCTAGCAGTCAGGGCAGGACTTGAGGGTAGAAATCCAGGGCCCTCAGTATCACCGAGAGCCCCATTAGAATAGAATATCTGGAATTAAAACAAACAAACAAACCCAAAAAATCCTGCTGCAACTCAAGAAGTTGTCACCCAGGAAAAGTGATGCCATGCCTCCTCCCGCCTTAAATACTAGTAGGATCTTCGGATGTTCTTTGGAAGGTGGTTTGTGTGTTGCGCTACATCTCTGGAGAGCAGGGCTGGAATGCCTGCTTGGCCATGAAACCCACTGGCTGACCTTGGGCAAGTCACGCTCTCTCAGCCTCAGACGATGGCAATGGCAAACTCTCTCTGAAGAAACTTGCCAAGAAAACCCCATAGTAGCTTCGCCTTAGGGTCTCCATAAATCCGGATTGACTTGAAGGCACACAACAAAGGTGCATCCTAAGTCCCCTTGCGCTCACGCAGCTAGTCCCCATCTCCTGGAACCAGCCCCTTCTTTTCCCAGTCACTCTTCCTCTTTTCTCTCTCTCCAGGGTACCAGAGGTCCTCCTTTTACATTTACATTTCTATGAGTATTTTTAGCTTTGATTTGACCCTGCCTTTTTCCATTTCAGCCTTCTGTCCCGGAGGAATGCCCAAACCTCTTCCCTTGGGAACAGGACTAAAACGCAGGGATTTGCGTATCTTTCTCCAGGAGTGTTTTTAAGCTTTTTTATTTGGTCACGTCTTACATTTTTTCTGGCATGTCCTCCATTTAAACCTTATGTCCCAAATGTCTTCCCTTTGGAGAATGACTAAAAAGCAGGGATTTAGGGCTGCATCCATACTGGAGAAAGAACCCGGTTTGGCACCTCTTTGACTTTTTTCTGGCTCAAGGCTATGGAATTCTGGGAGTTGGAGTTTGTTGTGGGGTCCAGAGCGGAGCTTCGCTTCGCCCTGGACCCCACAACAAACTCCAACTCCCAGAATTCCATAGTAACGAGTCAGACAACAAGTGAAAGCGGTTCCAAACCAGTGCGGGAGTGTTTCTAGCTTTTCCCTTGGTCACGTCCAACATTTTCCTCCTTCGTGCCTGGTCCTCCTTGGCGACGAGTGTCACCCTCTCTCTGTGTGTCCCTTTGCAGGGAAGGACCCCTCGGAAGAGTCCCCGCCGTCCTCCTCCTCCTCCTGCTCGGAGCGTCCCAAGGCGGCTCGCGGGCGTCGGAAGCCGCGGGTGCTCTTCTCTCAAGCGCAGGTCTTCGAGTTGGAGCGTCGCTTCCAGCAGCAGCGCTACCTCTCGGCCCCGGAACGGGAGCTCCTGGCCGGCAGCCTGAAGCTGACCTCCACGCAGGTGAAGATCTGGTTCCAGAACCGGCGCTACAAGTGCAAGCGGCAGAGGCAGGACAAAGCCCTCGAGATCGGGAACCCGACGGCGGCACCGGGAGTCGCAGGACCGCCGTCATCTCAGCACCAGCAGCCCTCGCCTATGCCTCCGCCCCGGCGGGTGGCTGTCCCGGTCCTGGTGCGGGACGGCAAGCCCTGCCTGGGGGGCTCCCAGCCCTACACCTCTCCCTACAACCCCGCCGCCGGCCCTTACCCTTACAACGGCTTCCCCAACTATCCCTACACCGGATCCCCCGCAGCTTCGTATGCCACCGCAGGGAGCTACGGTTGCAACTACCCGACGGGAGGCGGAGGCGGCGGGGCTCCGTCGTCATTGCAAGCGCCTGTCGGGCCTTTTGTGAACATGGGGGGCTTCTCCAGTGGGGCCCAGCCCTTGCACCAGGGGCCCCCGGGGCCTCCCTGCGGCCAAAGCATCCGAGCCTGGTAGCAAAGCCGCCGAGGGAGTGTTTGTCGCGTCGAGGAAGGCTTCTTCCAGCCCCGGTTCAGGAAGATGCCAAGAGGACAGTTGGGGGGCACAGAGAAAGAGAGAGAGAAGCAGCCCTTCCTCAAAGAAAATAACCCCGGAGTCGAGAGCAAAGGATGACCCGCAAGATTTTCCGACGGTGCCTCTGTTAGTGTCTGCCAATGCCAAACCACACTTCGGTTTAGGCTGCAGAAATAACCCACTTCGACACCGCTTTGACTGCCATGGCTCCGTGCTGTGGAATTCTGGGAATGGTAGTTGGATTTGAAGTTTCCTCAGTGGCTTTGCAAAGTACAAAAGGTTCAAGGTGGAGACTGCAGCCACCCTTCTGGACAACGCTTATTTAATGTCAGCGGATCTGAACGAAGGTTATCTACATATTCCAACAAGATGCCCAAATGCACCTGAGGACGTAGCCGGAAGTCTACGGAAAGTTCCTGCTGCCAACGTCCCTCTTTAGTTGCTCTCAAAGGTGCTACAAGATCTTTCTACATACTCTTCCGACAACACGAACAAAAATCCATCGGTGATACCTTTATCGGCCAACTGAAATGCACAATAGACTTGTTGCAAGCTTTCGAAGCTCTATGGGCTTCTTCATCAGGCAAGATGTTACAAATCAAAGAGAAGGAAAAACAAAACACAACAAATGGAGATGTTAGATGCCTGTATGTTGCTTCAGTCCTTAGTAAAGATGGTATGCTGTGGAAAGTATCTTTTCCAACAAAAGTCCAGGAAGGTTGGTAAATCGCAGTATTGTCTTGAAAGGGATGCCGGTGGGGGGAAGACTTTTCCATTTTGGTCAACTTTAGGGAACCAAATTGGGTATTATTAGAAGTAGTTAGGTCTTTCCAAGAATGGAGGTTTCTTCTGTCGAAAAATCCAGGAAAGAAAAAACTAGTATGGAAAAGAAAATACTAATATGGAGCATTCCATCGCCTTGAGCCATGGCAGTTAAAGCGGTGTCAAAGCGGATCATTTCTGCAGTGCGGATGCAGCCTTAGACTTCTTTGCTCCGCCAGCCTTCTTGGGGACCAACTGCCAAGCTTTCCTTGGAAGGCTTGGGCTTCAACTTGAACCCTCTGGATCCCTGGAACTGGCCGGGCAGAGGGAGGATGCTGCCTCGGAGGGAAGAGGCTGGGACCCACTTTCAAAGACCCCCAAAGCCCTGGGCGAAAGGGAAGAAGAGAGGGAGGGCTGTCCCCTCCATCCGCCGCCTCCTTCCCCTCTTTTTGCTGTATCTTATTCCGTGTATCGATATAGCCACTGCTGCAAGGAGATCCAATAAACTAGGTGCAATATATCCTCCATAACCACTAGGCTTGACTAGGGAGAAGAGGGAGGGGTGGGGGTCTCTGCTTCGGTTTCACTCCGCATTGGCATCAGCCCTTGTGGTTTCGAAGGCAGCATCCACATTGGAGAAATAACCCGGTTTGGCACCGCTTCAACTGCCCTGACTCAAGGCTATGGAATTCTGGAAGTTGGAGTTTGCTCTGAGCCCCACAACAAACTCCAACTCCCCAAATGACATAGCCTTGAGCTAGAAAAGAAGTAAAGCGGTGCCAAACTGAGTTCTTTCTCCAGTGTGGAAAGGCTGAGTCAGGCCGGTGGGTTTTTATAGAAGGGCATCTCTTTCCCCTTTGCTCCAGCTGCCACTGGGCTTTAGCAAACCAAGGCTGGGGTGCAAAAATTGATCCCACCTGGCCCTGGAATAGCAGGGCCGGCCCTACCATTGGGAAGAAAGTAAGATTGCCCATTTGGGGCAAGAGTTTCTAGCCTAAGCGCCTTGTAAAGGCAGCAAATATGCAATGACTTGATTTATTATGACGATCCTTGTTTTGCTGCCTGAGGTGCCAAAATAAATGGGCAGCCAGGATACCAGGCTCCCAAACAGGGCAGCTTTTCCAGTTCAGCCTCAGGAGGAAAAATACCTTTGGCATTTGGGGCATGCCTTGGGTCTCTCTCTCTCTCTTGTCTTCCTCGCTGGTGGAGGTCAGACTGAACGGTGGAGTTCCTTCAAGGACAGGGAATTTAAACAAACCATATAAACAAACTCATAAATACTGCTAGAATTCCAAGATATAGCCGTGTTAGTCTGTAGAATCAGTTTGCAGAGAGATCCTCTAGTACCTAGTGCTAAATGCATCTGAGGAAGTAGACTGAGGTCTAGGAAAGCTCATGCTGCCAACTTCTTTCTTTCAGTGAGTCTCAAAGGTGCTACAAGATCTCTCTACATACTACAGTAATAAATACTGAATTCCCTTTAATCCGAGATAATAACAGTCTTTTCCTCTTAACTGACTGACATTCTTGCTTTATTCAAAAGCTTTAAGCGGAAGGATGTGGGAAACCACCTCCTTCTTCAACCCTCCTGACTATAGATCCTTGTTGAAGAATACTGAGAGGTAATTAATCCGCATTAAATGTTGTTGGTGTGGCTAACAAGAAGTGTGTAGCAAGAGGATGGGGAAATTATTCTCCAAGTAAGAATTTGCTCCCAAGCCCCTGGCCTTGCAGTAGATTACACTTGAGTTGAACACATGAACATGCAATTTAGTCCATTTAGAAAATACAATTTTTATAAGGGGCAGGGAAAGTTAGTAAGGGAACACAGCAAATAGAAGAGCTCTAAGTGTGTGCACTTTTCAGTGTCTCTGGTCTAATCTTCTCTGCAGAAATAATGCACCTGGACACTGCGTTAACTACCAAGGCTCAATGCTACAGGATTTTAGGATTTGTAGTTTGTTGTGGCAGCAGAGCTCTCTGACAGCGAAGGCTAAGCATCTGACCAAACTATGCATCCCAGAATTCCACAGCACTGAGGCATGGCAATGAAAGCGGTGTCAAACTCCATTATTTCCAAAGCGCAGATTAGACCCTCAGTCATGCTAGAAATGTGGGATTGAAGGGAAATTTCATGGGGGAAAGAATGATAATTTTTTGGAGGAGCAACACCCTTCACCCTTGACTAAAACCTTGGCTACTGTTAACAGATGGCCTATTGGAGAAGTGGTTTGAGGGTTGGACTATGACTCTCAAGAACATGGTGACCCTGGGCAATTCACACTCTCTCAGCCTTAAGAGGATGGCAATGGAAAACCTGCTTAGAAGAAACTTGCCAAACCCCCCCCCCCCCCCCAGTGTTGCCTTAGGGTCGCCATAAATTGGAAACTGAGAGCCTGAACAGACAGACCAAAATAAAGCTGTTTCGGGTCACTTTGGAGGTATGCTATTTAAATGACACATGCATCTTAAGTGGCCCAAAGCTGTGCTCTAGTCCTTAGGACTGGAGCGTGGCTTTGGTGTGGCTTTTGGCCTCTTAGGACACATACATAATTTAAATAGCATACCTCCAAAGTGACTCAAAGCAACTGAAGATACACAACAACAACAATTCCTTCCCTTCTGCCCAATGCCTTGTGTGTTATGGAAGATCATGATTATGATCTCCCTCTCTAAGAGTCCCAAGGCCAGCAGCTACTCTGGATTAACGGGTCAGTAAGTGAGGTTTGTGTGATCTTCTGAAAGCAAGTTATTACTTTGTTCTTGTATCCTGCTTTTCCCCAAAATTGGGACACAAAACATCTTACAAATTAAAACAGTACAATCAAAAGCCTACAAAAGTGCACATTAAAATAGGCTAGCAAAATGCAATCCGAGGATAAAAGGACTTAAAAACAGTACATATTAAAACAATGAAAAATGCTAAATGCTCTAGAGAATGGAAGACAGCCTGTTGTAGATACAATACTCTCATCTCTTAATCAAGGTGGGATTTAGGCTTCATCCGCACTGCAGAAATAATCCAGTTTGACATCACTTTAACTGCCCGGCTCAGTGCCATGGAATTCTGGGGATGGTAGCTTTGTGAGACATTTAGCCTTCTCTGTCAGAGAGCTCTAGTGCCACAGCAAACTACAATTCCAAGAATGCCATAGCATTGGGCCATGGCAGTTAAAGTGGTGCCAAACTGGATTAGTTCTGCAGTGCAGATGAAGCCTAAGGCTCTCCATGATTAAGAGATGGTAGTATTGTATCTACAACAGGCTACCTTCTCTTCTCCAAGAATACAGTATTTAGTATTTTAACTGTCTTGACATGTACTTTTCTTTTTTTGGGGGGTGCTTTTATCTTCTGATTGCATTTGGTCAGTTTAATTCCATTTTAATGTACACTTTTGTATGTTTTTAATTGTACTGTTTAAATCTGTACGGTGCTTTGTGTCCCAATTTTTGGGGGGAAGCAGAATAACAACAACAGCAACTTAACAACAGAGCTAAACACAATAGAAAGCAGGAGCAGCCCTACCAGGGACACAAAAACACATATAGTGTAGAAAAGCCATTTAAGATTTACCGACTCCTTTTTATGACAAGAATATTTAGAATTTGATAGTATTTAGAATGATGACCCCCAACATTTACACTGTGAAGTGACTGCATATGCCAGGATTTTACTTCTTGGTCCTTTTTCGGTGAGTAGTTTCATCTCAACAGTACTTTGAAAGGAAGGAGATGATAGAATGAACTGTGCTATTTCAGATCATGAGCTGGGTTCACATTTGTAAAAATCCCCAATATCCTATAGAAGACAGACTTCCACTTGGAAGCGCCATTTGGAGGGAGTGTTTTATTTTTAATTTAGACTATTCAAAAATGGCACAATCGGTTCTTGTGTTTTCTCTCTCACCTCCTTCTACTGCTTCCGGACCTGGCATGAGCAAAAAGATAAAACCCCGAGTTTGGAAAAGTTAGATATTATTATTATTATTATTATTATTATTATTATTAAGCTTTATTTATAGAGCGTTGTAAATTTACACAGCGCTGTACATACAATCGGTCAAAAATAAAATAAGCCTGCCTATGGTGTACATTCTATAAAAATAATTTAACATAAGACATATTAACATTAAATAATAAAATACAATATAGCAGGTCACAAATAAAAAATAAACCTACAACAACAATCAAGTGATGTCTAGCAGGGGGTTCCTGGGAATTGTATCCCCCCCCAAAGTAACTTTTCCAAGAGGCGAGCTCTAGGTAAAGCATCCTTTCCAATCAGATTTGTCTTTTATAAGGAGAGTGTAAGTGAGCCAGCATGGTTTGAAAGCTGGACCCAGGACTCTGGAGATCAGGGTTCAGTTTCCAGCCTGGCCCTGGAAACCCACTGGAAACCTTGGGCAAGTCACACTCTCTCAGGGAAAAGCAAGGGCAAACCTCTTCTGAACAAATCTTGCCAAGAAAATGCCACGATAGGGTCGCCTTAGGGTCACCATAAGTCAGAAATAACTTGAAGGTACACAGCACACACAAAGGAAAGTGTAAACAGGATAATAAAACCAAGTACTGTAGTAGTGCTTATTCCAGGTTTCTAAGTCCTTAAAGTGTGTGTGTCTGTATACAGTCGACACATCTTCTCTGAAAGTGTAAAATGGAGAGAAGCCTCCTGAAATGTTATGGCTTGACCCCAAAAGAACTGGAAGTTGTCCTTCGGGAACTGTGCAAAGTCTTTTTTTTAACTTTTGCTTCTCCAGGGAAGGAAAGGTCCCAGATTTTCTCTAGTGTGTATGTTGGTAGTTAAAATAGTCTTGGAAAGAGTATATAAGGTAGAAGGAAGGCAGGGCTGGCTCATCCATATAGGCGAACTAGGCAACCGCTTAGGGTGGCAAAATTTAGGGGCAGCACGGCGGCTTCTTTTGTATTTTTTTTTTTTGCATAATTAAACATATTAAAATGAAAACTCATTACAGGAAACGACGTAAAAGCAAGCTACCATATGACGGTTTCTTTGTACAATGGCCAAAACATGTGTACCCCCTGTGTCCATGGTATGATCATATGGTACATCATCCACCTTCCACATGTGCCTTGAATGTAACCTCAAGGTCAACAACTCCCTCTCCTCTTGCCGCCCACCCGCCTTACCCTTGGTGCCACAACATGGAACGCCAGTCGCCAGTTGTCTTTAGTTTACTGTTTATAACAAACAAACTAGTGTTTCACAAAACAAAACAGCAGAAATCAAGGGGTGAAAATAATTATGAGGGGTGATGGGGGTGCCTAAATATTTCCCGCCGAGGGTGGCCAAATACCAAGAGCCGGCCCTGAAGGAAGGTGCACACTGGCCAGGAGAACCGAACTGAGAAGTGGTCTAAGTAGTTGAGAGGCAGTGTAAGTAGTTGAAAAGTAGTGTAAGAAGTAGAGAAATAGTTACTTTCCTGTGAGGGGAGGATTCAACAAAACTTTTGAGTAATGGTTTGCAGAACTGAATTGCTAATTTAATTAAGTGAAGTGCTAAGGAGGTGTATTTTCACTGCAGAAAGCATGCAGTCTGACACCATTTTGAAAACTGAAGCTCTAGCCTATGGAATCCTGGGATTTGTAGCTTTACAAGGCATTTAGGTTTCTCTGCCAAAGAATGCTGGTGCCTTACATAAGTACAAATCCCAGGATCCTGTAGGATGGAGCCGTGGCAGTCAAACTGTTGTCAAACTGCAGCAAATGCAGTAGCTACGGGGAGGGGTCAAAATGAAGGCATTGCCCTCCAAACAAGAATTGGTCTCCCGGAATAAAACTTCCCTTCAGTCCCCAAATTTCTAGCCCTGCAGTAACTTTAAACTTCAGCCGAGCACTTAGAAATACAGTTTAGGCATCCAAAGGAAAGGGGCAGATAAGTTACCAAGGGAATGTGAACACAAAAAATAGGTGTGAACATTTTTTAAGCTTCCCACCTCTCTGAGATGCTAGAAATTCAGAATCTGAAGGATACTTTGGTCTAGGTATGAATGATTTTCAATGTCTCACTCTCTCCAGTACTAGAAATTTGGGGATTGAAGAGAAATTTTGGGGTGGGGGAAGAGGAATTCTTACTTGGGGTGGAAATGCCCTCATTCCCCCTCACTCCTCCATACAACTTCAAGGAGGAGAGTTTGCTGCTACCTAAGGGAAAGGGGTCCTATGGGGTGAGTGTGCATGTTTAGGAGTCTCTTGACCTCTTGTCTCTCTGCCTTGACCATTCTGGGAAATTCAAGGAGAAGGAGAAAGACAGTCTCCTTCTGGCATAGAAGGATGGATCCTAACCTGACTGTGCTACCTGGAGAGTGACATGGAAGGTCAGAGGGACTGAGACAAAGAACAGCATAGTGCCCCTGGTTGAACTGACAGCTGACATGTTTTCAGTACCAGAATCAGGATTTTTCAAAGACCCTGCAAGGAAAAGGCTATAGTTGTCTTTACCTCACATTATCTCTTTCCTCCAACCCCTCACTGCTGCCTGAAGTGACCATCTTACTCAGTCTAGTGGCATGGTTGTTCCTGCAGGCGAAACTTGCACAACCCTTTGACTGGATTTTAAACAGCTGTCTGGAAGAATTTTCAGTCCTCTTTTTCCATAATCATAATTAACAATTACTACCAATGAGGAATTGAGCTGAAATTGAGCGATATTTCAATATCCTGATGGTAACTGCTGAAATGGGATTAAAGTATTTTGAGGAGACTCACTTATGCTAAAGCAGGGCTAAGCAAAGTGCAACCCAGGGCCACATTTGGATCCCAAGGCTCTTTTTTGGAGTCCTTGGCCCCATACAGACAGACCAAAATAAAGCTGCTTCGAGTCACTTTGGAAGTATGCTGTTTCAATGATGCATGCATCCTAAGAGTCCGGAAGCTGCACCAAAGCTGCGCTCCAGTTCTTAGGACTGGATTGTGGTTTTGACGTGGCTTCCGGACTCTTAGGACCCATGTATCATTAAAATAGCATACCTCGAAAGAGACCCGAAGCAGCTTTATTTAGGCAGTCTGTAACAGGCCCTTGATTCTTCCAGGCTTTACAGAGTGCCCTTTTCCAGCTAAAAGAAGGCAAATTGTCTCTGCTGGAAACTTTCAGGAGTAGCAATTCCCTATTTAAATAGGTTGCATGCCTCTTCCTGTGCTGTTTAACATTTAAAATACTATTCTATCATGGTATACATTACATAACTCTGTACTTAGTACAAGAGGCTACTGTTAGAACAGAACATGGAGAAGCAGAATGGTTCCCAATTGACAAAATGGTCAGGGAAAGCTGCAGTTTATCAGCGTATTTGTTGAACTTGTAGACAGAAAACATCATACAAAGAGCAGGTTTAGACTCAGAAGAAAGAGGAGTGAAGACAGGAGGAAGGAACATCAACAATCTAAGATATGCAGATGACACCATACTACTAGCAGAAAATATCAAAAACTTGGAACAATTATTAAGGAAAGTTAAAGGAGAAAGTGCAAAAGCAGGCTTACTAATGCAGAGCATTAAGAAAACAAAAATAATGACCACAAAGGATCTACATAAATTCAGCCTAGATAATGAGCAAATCAAAACAGTCAAAGATTTCCTGTACCTTGGATCAAATATTGATCAGAATGGAAACTTCAGCCAAGGAATAAGAAGGCTAGGAATGGGAAGGGCAGCTGCGAAAGAACTAGACAAGATCCTAAAATATAAAAATATATGAGTGAGCACTAAAGTTAAAATTGTCTAAGCCACTGTATTCCAACTTGAGGGTAGTTAGCAACAATGCCTAGCTATCTAGAGGTCCTAAGAAACCAGCAAGAGGGTTTCAGTGTTAACCTATGTCCAGATGTACAATGGGACAGATGCACAACAGTCACTTTGCTGGTGCCCATACATAATTAGGTAACAACAGCTCTTTACTGGATATGGACATTATGAAACTGCCCGTTTCTAATTCCCACAGCCATAAGTCCATTTGTAAAAACTTAAACCTCAAACAGGATTCTGGCCACCACTTAATTTTTTTGTCAGAACCACAAAGGAACTTCCAGTGACCGCTATAATTTTTCTGGGTATTGTGACAGCCTGCTCAGCCTGTGGAGGATCCCAGAGGTGGACAACTGACCAGTAGACCCACAACAGGGGACCATTCCTATGCTAAGGGATCTAGCCACTTTGGGTCCTTTTTAAGGAGAAAGGCGGCATAAAAATGAAATATAAATAAATAGATAAATAACATATTCTAGTGTGAGCATGAGAAAGAGATTTGGGTAGTGTAAAAGAAGGTTCATAAGAGTTCCTGCCTTACTGCAAGAGGGACAAGGCATCCTAATCCAGGGCAACTGTGTAAAGGGTTCCATCTGCTGTACTTTAGGGCATGGGAGGAAGCTCATTGCAAGTTACTGGTGACAGAGAGGCCAACAATGAACAACTTTCTTTCTTGCCACTTAACATTTTCTTTCTCACTGTTTTCCTCAAACATTGATCTCAAGAAGGCTAATCTGTAGCTTTCAAAGAAACTTCTTGAAGGAAAGAGTCACATGGGAAGGTCACTTTTCTTCTGGCTAAGAGAGACTTGCCCTTTTGTTAAAGGTGAAGGTGAAACAAGTTCTCCTTTTACACACAGCAACCTCCCCATTTCTGTTAACAGTTACAGTATGGCAAAAAGCAGACTCCTGTCCTTGTTTCTCTCCACTGTTCTTTTCATGCTATTTCCAGTGTTCAGAGGTGAGTGCAGCTCATTATGTGGGTGACTGTTGTGGGGAAAAATGGAAACAAAGGAAGCATTGGGTACAGAATTCTGAAGCAGAGCGCTCTACCCTGGAACATTCAATTGCAGGCCACACTTGTAAAATCCAAAATATAAATAGGTGATATCTAAATTAGGCAAACCAGCATGCATCAAAACACATTATGATAGCTCTTGAAGTTCACTGGCTTTTTCATAAAGAAAAGATGATTAAAACAAATCAACATACAGAAAAAACAAAAATGATGCTACCAGAGTCACAAAAGTCTGGATATTTGCCTCTTTGGTTTTGGCAAGAGTGTTTTCATGCAGGCAGAATGCTGAGTTACTGAATAACAGGAAAAAGGCTGTAAAAGGGGACCACAAAACAATTTTCCATTGCAGCCTTAAAGTCTCTTTCCTTGAGTTCTGTTCTGATCCTGCCCAATGAAGCCAAAAAGTTTCTACTTTGGCAAAGCTTAGAGATGCTCCCTGGAAGATCCCATGTTTCCAGAGCTGGAATGACAGGCAAGCATGCCAATAAATGCCAATTTAGATAACCTTACCTTACTGTTGAAAACTACGGGTGCATCTACAAGGTAGAAATAATGTAGTTTAACACTGGTTTAACTGACATGGCTCCATCCTACAAAATCCTGGGATTTATAGTTCTGTGAGGCACCGGCACTCTTTGGCAGAGAAGGCTAAGGACTTTCTAAGACTACAAACCCCAAGATTACGTAGGATAGAGCTTCAGCACTTTAAGTGGTGTCAAACTGCATTATTTTGACACTGTAGATGGACTCCAAATCCCTGTATAGGATAAGAGGCAGTCACTTTGCTTTAGTCCTGCTAACAGTTGAGTTAGGCATTTTCAAATGCAAAAATTGCAGGAGCAGCTGTACTGTTAAACAAAATCGAAAGCACATTTACAGAATTCTAATCTACAATTGGAACATGAGGCCAGGAGTTGGTAAACTACCTCTCCCATATGACTGTGCAAGGAATTAAATCAGGACTTCAACTTATGGCCGGGGCAAGCACTCACAGAATCATAGAATCATAGAGTTGGAAGAGACCACAAGAGCCATCCAGTCCAACCCCTTAGCCATGCAGGAATTCACAATTAAAGCACCCCTGACAGATGGCCATCCAGCCTCTGCTTAAAGACCTCCAAGAAGGGAGACTCCACTACACTCTGAGGAAGGAGTGTGTTCCACTGTCGAACAGCCCTTACTCTCAGGACGTTCTTCCTAATGCTGAGGTGGAATCTCTTTTTCTGAATTTAAATCCATTGCTCTGTTGCATTACAGATCCTATGTTTTCCTTTCCTCTCCAGTAGATAGTCATGGCTCAGAATATTTTCCAGGAGTTTATTACACTAATTGGAAAACTTCACCCTTTGCGCCCTTCAGGCTTTTGGGGAGGAGGAGCACACTAGTTGTTGAAAGAGCAGGAATTCTGTCAATCAATCAAAATTAATGACAATGTCTTTGGCTCCAGTGGGGGAAAATGGGATGGATGGAAAGGAAGTTTTCTCAGCTTCCCCACCTGTAGGTTGATGGTAGTATTGCAGGTCCCATTTTTGTACTGTTAGACCTGTTCAGGTTTGAGGCCATAGACTCATAGAACTTTAACAGACATCAAGTTCAACCCGCTGCCATGCAGGAATACACCATCAAAGCACCCCTCCCCAACAGATGGCCATCCAGCCTCTGTATAAAAACCTTCAAAGAGGGAGACTCCACCACACATGAAAGTAGGGCCAACCCAAGATGTTTTGTTGCCTAAGATAAAAAAAAAGTCCTACCATTACCAGCACCACCACTGCCACCTGCCATTTCATGTACAAATGTCAACTGGACCATCAGCTGAATCTTTCTCCAGTGCTGGTAATATGAGAATATTCTGCATCACACTGGAGACAGCAGACTAACTTATGGACAGTAGGACAGACTGCATAACATAGAGAAATCTTTTCCTCACACCTTGTTGCCAACTCCCAGCAACTGCTGTCTGATGCAGTCACTTCACTTTACCTAATGGTAGGACTGGGCCTGATGAGAGCTCTTCTGTTTCTGAGGCTAGAGCAAAAAACATCTGAGAGCAGTAGGGATGGGGAAAGACAGAGAAGGTAGCCTGGCCTCACTTTAGACCTGCATGAGGAAATTAGCTGGAAATCACAGTTGCTGCTACTGGCTTTGAACTGATATCTGTGTCCCATAAATGAGCAGAAGCCAGAGAAGAGGCAATTAAAAAGGCAGGCAGCTGAGGAACTATTGCTTAAGAGAGTAAAACTGAAGGCCTTTTGCCCTCACAAAGCAAAGTACAAATCTGCTTAGTTGTGAAACAGTGAGCTAATAAACTACTTACCTTTTATGGAATGTGGCTGGATGCTGCATATTTGACACCAGCTTCTTAGCTTCTAAACCAGGCAAAAAACTGCCTGAGACAAAGAACACGATGGTCCCCCTCCCTTCCTCCCAATCCTTATACGAAGAAGGATCATTGGATTGGCAACCAACTCTTCCTTCTGCACTGTAGACTTTCCTCTACCACCCCTGAAAATGTATTCAAAGACATAGCTGGCTAAGCCAGGGTAAGTACAGCATGCCACATAGCAGACAGCTTTCTCATTCAACACTGCTGCCATTTTCCAGCATGTGCTGCGTGAAGCAACTGCCCCACTCTGCCTAATGATGCAGTCAGTTCTGTTCTAAACATACCTACCTTTGAAGGGAGGGGGCAAGTAGGATCTTCAGATACTAGGAAACAATACCATACAAGAGGGTGCCAAAAAGTTCTCAACTGAACCAAGAAGGGAATGGCCTAAAGTCCTGAAACTTACATGCTGTTCTACATATTCACCCCAAAGTTCAATTTACTTTGGGATAACAGGTGGGGCTTAATAGCAAGTACATTTCTATAGCGAGTACATTTTTATACTGCTTATCAGTGCACTTAAGCACTCCCTGTAAGCTAATTGCCCCCAACAATCTGGGTACTCATTTTAGAGACCTTGGAAGGATGCAAGCCTGAGTCGAGCTTGAGCCGTTTTGCTGGTATTGAACTAGCAACCTTATGAGAGAGTGGCTGCAGTAGAGGCATTTAACCACTGCACCACCAGGGCTCATAACACCCACCTTTATGCTGGGGAGAGCCCAGTTGCTCTTGCTAGGTCTGAAGTGATGATTTGCAAAAGACATTTGGAATTAAGCCAGGACTGCATGAAGTTAAGATGCTTAAACCTACCCTAGGAATTTAGATTCTCTTGTTAACAGCAGTAGAGCAGTGTTGTAACTTAAAGGCCGCACAATAGGGTTTTTAGTAGGATATGTTTTTTGGGAAATTCTCTAGCCTGGAATAGCTAGGTGGTGTCAAGGAAAGGCTAAAGGAAACTGTGTTAGTGAAATTACAGATGTACCTATACAAAAGCTATACAAAATGCAAGGATAAGGATATGTGGCCCTCCGGATGCGAAGCACAGAAATGTAACTTTTTGAATTACAACTTCCAGAATCCCAAGAGAAATGTGAAGCTGTAGTCAAGAAGACAACATTTGTAATCTCTGTCCAGATGTTGATGAAGATCAGTTCCCATAATCTCTAACTCCCATCTATAGGGCCTCTTTCCTGTTACTGTCCTGTAGTTTGTTGAAGCAGATAGGAAAAACTGAAGAGTGTTCTAGTGCTGTCATTTAGAGGAGTATACTGGAGAATTCTGCACACTTCCCCTAATTATAAATGCCAGAATTCTATGAATCAGAACCATGACAAGTTAAAGTTGTGACAAACTGCTACAATGGCCAAAGATCATGGAGAATGGATAGTTCAATACATTCCCAGGATGCTGGTTGCAGAAAGCTGCTCCAGTCACTGCTTGTTAATGGTCCTCAATATTCAGTCTTTATGCCTGGGGTGGGAAACCAATTTTCTCTGATAGCAGGATTCCCTTGGTACCCCATGCTATTAATGGACAAGGCCACCCCTTCTCTGCCTAGCAACTGCAAGGAACAGATTGATCTTACCAGCTGCCTGAACTTGCAGAAGGCTATATTAAATTAAGTGGAGGGCTACAGATTGTCCATTCCTTTGCTAGCCAAGCAAACTCTCTTGTGGGCAGGAGATTCTTCTTAAACAGCAGAATATTTGAGCCATTCTTTCCTGGAAGGATGATCCCCAGTAATGAATTAGCTACACCTCACTTTTGGGCATTAGGTGCAATGAACCTGCTACTATCTAGTATTATTATACATCTCACACTCCCAGCATAAGGGGATTTTGAAGCACGCGTGTTTCAGAGAGGCTTGACAACACATAAATGGCCCTGCTCCTTTGCATTTAGTAGCAGCTTAACAGAAATTAAGTACATCCCTTCCGCTGCCAATTTGTTCATACACAGAAAAAGAGAAATATTGGCCTTAAAGTTCTGCACATAAAACATCTGTTACTAACATACCACCAATAGAAAGACAGATAGAATGATCCTACCCATACCCATAGCCCTCCCACTAAAAGGACTGGCAACAACCACATGCCCAGGACTCCAGTCTAAGATATTGGAGGATTACCAGATCTCTAACAGCAGTTGTCAGCACAGTTAGGTTATTCTAATTACAATTAATGGAAACTACAACATGATAAAGCTGCCGCATTCCCCAAATGGAGGTGTCTGTTATGTATTTGGAGCCAGACAGGGGTTGAAGATGCATCTGATTTTACTAGGAACTGTCGAGGCCTGAGAAATTCCAGAACATCAGGGCAAACAGAGGGCTAGCTAGTATCCTCCTGGTTTCCTCATCACCCCTGACTCACCCCATTTGTGAAGGAAAATGACTAGCGGGGGAGGAATCAACAGAACTCACACCCCTACACTGATACATTTTGTCTGGCACGTTTATGATCAAGATACAACAGGAGCAAAAATGTCTGCTTAAAACTGAAAACTTAAAAAAAAACCCAGTAGTTACTATTACAACCAGATAATATGAACAATTAACTATTCTCTCCACTTGCAACTACTTCCTGGGGCACAAGTATGATCTTAGTGGCTACTTCCAAGATTTGGGCATGAAGAAGGTCAGTGGGAGAGCCAGTGTGGCATAGTGGTTTGGGTTTTGGGACTTTCACTCTGGAGATCAGGATTCAATCCTCAATTCAGCCATGAAACCCACTGGGTGACCTTAGGCTAGTCACATGCTCGCAGCCTCAGGGAAAGGCCATAGCAAACCTCCCCTGAACAAATCTTGCCAAGAAAACTCATGGTAGGGTTGGCATAAATTGGAAATGACTTAAAAGGCATACATACAACAAAGTCAATGAGCAGAATGCATTGCCTGCCCTCCCTTATAATGCAAGTTCCCATTCCAAATATGCATGTAGCCCAGGGTGTGAATAATGGGGCCCTCTGGGTATTGTTGGACTACATTTCTCAACGTTACTTACTATTGGCCATGCTGGCCAACATTTGGAAGGCTTCACGATATCTGGATATAAAAATAAAATTCCTAGCATTCTTCAACCAACATGGGCACTGGGAGCTGCAGCCCCAAAAATAAATGTTTCAGAACTGCTTCTTTAACCTTTATTATCCAGGATGACATGCATTTACAACTACAGGAAGATGGGCCATGCTAGCAACTAGCACAGCAACAAGATCGAGACAGTCAGTCATCCAGTTCTAGATGTTGGAATTTGTATTCTCTACATATTTAATTCAGAAGGGGCAGAAAAAGATGCATCAGGAAAACTAGGACTTGGTCATATCCTTCAGCAGAGAGCTATACTTTTTAAAGACCTACCTTTTCTTCTGCAACTTGGAAGGGCTGTATGTACCAAGTGGACAGGCTGGTCAGTAATATAAAGGTTATTTTTTGTAGGGGGGGAGGGGAACAAAGTATTGGCTTAACTACAGCTCTGCACTTGTTTCCTCTGTGTATTCATTCCCCTCTTCTCCCAAACGGCAACCTCCACAGAAGACGTTCTCACACTTCTTCCATAAGTAGCACAGGTCCAGAGTAAAAGGTTGTATGTTTCTATAGTCAAGAATGCTCTTCCTATGCCAATGCCACAATGTTAGAAATGCCATCTCCTTTTGAGTTCCTACACTGACTTTTCTTTGGCTTAGATTCAAGGAAGGGATCTATGTTGTGGGCCAAAGCTAACATGAAGCTGAATGTCTTACAAGTAGTAATGGAAAAATTTGTGCCCTGAGGGCACCTGTCCCTGCTTTTCAGCTACAGCTTGGCACACAAAGCTGAACTCTTCCATGTCAGACTTGCAATCCTGTGTGAAGGGAGTAAGAACTGACTGTTAAGTATGTGCACACATATTTCTATATATATTTCCATCAGTCTACATTAGCATAAGGCACTACAAAAAAGTTAGGACATCCCATGTTGACCCTGACTCTTTTCTATTGCTACCACTACACATATTCTGGCTACACAAGAAAGAACCAGAACCTGACCTGTCATTTGGTGCTGGGATACTTTGGAAACATAAACGTTCTTCCATTGCTGCATAGGAGTGATAGCAAGCAAGTCCTTCATTGATCAATCTTCTCCAAACATGTACTGCCTTATATAAAATTAAGCTCACTCCTCCTTTACCCCTCCAAATCATAATAGAAAATAATCTATAACATTCTACTCCAGGTGGGTCCAATTTACCTGCAAAAAGGCTGTGAAGCAAACATGGAGAACCTATGGCTCTCCAGATGCTACTGGACTACAGCTCTCAGCATCCCTTGTCATGGGCCACACTGGTTAGGGCATAAAGGAGTCAGAGTCCAACACCATCTGCAGGGTCACAGGTTCCTCTGGCTGTAAACAGTCATTGACAATGAGAAACAGCAGGAGAGATAATAAATAATAAGAGAAAACATGGGCCATGACAATAAAGCAGACTTTATTGGAGGTGCCAAGGGCCGCAACAAAGCCTTCCCAGAGAGCACAAAGTATGTGCATGAGTGTGCTACTACACAACAGCTCAGCTAACACTTCTCCTGCTTCTACCACCACTCACTCATAACTGCAACCATTTCTGGGGATGTAGGCCATTGCCCCAAGCTCCAACGTGTTCACAGTAACTTCTGGTAGTCACCCTCTGCTTTAAGGGAATACAACCATGGTGGGGTAAGAGAGATGCTTCTTAGGTGACAAGCTAGAAAGGGGAGAACAAACTGCTGCTCATTGCATACTATCCATTTAAGATAAGGATGATGGGCTGTGCAAAATGCAACAGCAGGCAAGAGGTGGCATCATTATTCCAAAGGCTTGCATGTCATCTGAGTCTGGCACCAGTCAATTCAAGGGAAGAAGTCAAATTTCACTTCCCAGCCAACCGTTCCTCCTTTCGTTTGGTGAGAAAGTATTTGAAGAATTCATACACAGACCAGGCAATGGCTGTGGAGGGCATCTGGTAAATGACACGTGCCTGCACTCCACGGAAATAGGCAGTCAGCCCACCCACGCGGTAAACCGTCCTGAATGCGTGAGCCATGCCTGTGATGTGCCCACTGATGTTTGTATTCAGTGCCAGGGCCTCCTGTGTATTCAGCAGTGTTTTGCAAACGTCCAAGGGAGTTGTGGCAGCAGCAGCAATTGCACCTGCACAAGCGCCTGCCACCATATGGGAGCTAGGGTTGTACTGTCTGTGAGGGTTGAGGTGTTCCTGTAGAGATTCATATGCCATGAAGTGAATAGCCTGGAAGGGGATGTTCATGGTCAGCTGAGTAGTGTAGCTTCTGTAGAATGCGCCAGCCCCTTCATTGCACCACACAGCACGCACACAGTCTGTCACTCGCTGGTATGGAGAGTTGTACATCTGCATTCTCTGCTTTACCACTGGGATCAGATGAAAGCAGGAGGCCAGTCATGGAAGGAGCAGGGGAGGGAGAAAAAAAGCCAATGAGTGCAGTTCCTTGAATACTGTGTATCGTATAGATCAGAGTTTGGAAGTTACCATTTTGGCCTACAACTCCCAGATGACTTCATCTAGCATGGTCACAGGTAATTCAGGGAGCTATAGTCCAAATATAACTTTCCCAAGTTCTGATACATTCCCTTGCTGCTGCATTCACTGAAGTTCTCAAATATGACCCACAGTTATGTACTAAACCATCAAATCCCACAATGTTCCACAGATCAGAATTGGATTGTGAGAAATGGAATAAAAACTGGTTTCCACTGATATGTTTAGAATTTGCCTACAGAGTGCAGGTAACATTCATATCAGAAAAACCAAAGTTGCAGCACTGTTTTCATGAAGTTTATTAGCACTTAAAGCAGAAACAAGGTCACTAGGCATTTCTCACGCTGGCCGAAGCCTCTTCTACTACCACTACCCTATAATCTGCCATTTTTACCCTTGCGGTAAATACTGCTCCTGCTGCACTTTTTAAAAATACTAACACGAGAGCACCCCCTCGTGACAAGAATGGAGCAGCACAAGCTTAATGAAAGCTGCAGCAGCGCTGGGGTACAGTATTACCTTCTGCAGGGTTCATGGCTGCATCATGAAGCAATGTTGCCACACAGCCTGCTGCGCCTGCAAGACAAGGACTGTTACATGTGAAAAAAAGTGGAGAAGAGAACTAGCAGATCCCACTGAGCTTCCCAAATGTGCCACTGGGAGAGTTTATGCAAGGAAGTAAGGACACTACTGTACCCAAGAGACAAACAGACAGATAATTCAGAAGCCAAAATAAATTTTCAAAGGCAATAGGAAAAATCATGAAGGTACTAGTGCAGACATGTTCCCCCAACTTAATCAAAACACAAAGTGGAAGGAGGGAAGCAAAATACTTCAGAGAATTTAGTTAGGACATAGAAAAACCAAGACTGCCCTGCAAGATTCTGTCATTCTCTTCCTAACAGTAAACTTCAGGGACTGAACAGCTAGAGAATTTAAGCAGTATGGTTTTATTTATTATCAGTCCAAACTACCAGAGGAAGAAGCAGATGAACGCTAGAGCACATGTTGCAACAAGTCTTAGGCTCTCCCCACTCAAAAATTAAGCTGCTAAAGAATGGGATTGTTTGAGGACAAATACGGACACAGGCATCTCTGGGATATCCATTTTGAAACATCAGTACTATAAAAAGACAAAAAGGCAAACAGCATCACACCCATCCCTCTATCACATCTCAATCTCTCACCACAATAAGGAACAGATCTTCTGGTTGCCCTGATAAAGGCTTCAGCTGCCACTGCATGCTACTGCCTTAATCCCATCCCAGTCATACATTGCTTTACAAAGACAATGAGAAACTTCATATTCCCACAGATCATTCTTAGAAACTGCTTGAGGTTGAGCAGAACACAACATTACAGAAGGGTGGCAACAGTGAGCAGGGCTGAGCAGGCAGCAGTGCCAGAACAATAGGAAGGAACCTGGCATCCAGATCCCCACCTCACTCTTAGCCCCCAGCTGGCACCATTGGGACTCTGGGATGGAGTAAAGGGGCAGGAAGGGACAATACCGTTGGCCACGTGACTATTGCCCCCAGCATGGATAAGGTCGGTAAGTGTCTTTTTCAACTTTTCGTAGCAGGCGAAATACAAGGCATGGGCAGGGCCAGCCCCTGTGGCTGTGACGTTCAATCCACGCATGGGTCTCCAGATCCCTTCAGTCCGCACGATCCTCCACAGAGCCTCCAGCACATTCCGGTATCGAGCAGCAGGTTCTGGTTGCAGGCTCTGCATCCTTGTCTGCTAGCGCAGGGAGGGGAGCAGGTTAGATATGCCTAGGGATTTCCCTGAGAAATCAGTCCCAGCCCACTGATCTACTTTTTTACACAGATTTTCAGCATTTTAGCCCTTACAACCACAAGTATGGCATAGTGCAAGTGGCAGGAACACTAGAGTCCTTGAGAAGCTGTTGGACTATGACTTCCATTATCCCTCACTATAAGTTATGCTGGCTAAGCAGATGGAAGTTGCAGTCCCACAACATCTAGAAGGCTATCAATCCTTACCTCTTTATATTGGGCCAGGAAGAGAATCATGTGGCCCTCCAGATGTTGTTGAACTGCAAGTTTCAGCTGCCCCACAGTGAGAAATGTTGAAAGCTGCAGTCCCACATCTGGAGGAACACAAACTGCTCACCTCTGTATAGGGAACCAGGATGAGAATCATGTGGCCCTCCTGATGCTGTGGGACTGCAAACCTCAGCTGCTCCACAGTGAGACATTTTGCAAGTTACAGTTCAACATCATCTGGAGGAGGCATGATTTCCACTCCAGCTCTACAGAGCAGCACAAGCCAGTGACTATGCAGTCCATGATGCCCACTCACAGGTGATCTTTACCAACCAGAGGGGTCTATTTTTGGACTGCTTTACAGACCTCACCTGTCGTCTCCAACCGAATCTCTGAACCCAAATTCAGTGTGAAAATTGCTCGGCTGGCAACGCTAATGAGGGCTTAAGTGGACACTGGTCCAAAACACACTGGAGAAATAATTCAGTTTGAGAGCCCTTTAACTGGCACCAGAGCTCGCTGGAAGAGAAGGCTAAATGTCTCATGAAACTATAGTTCCCAGAATTCCCTGGCACTGAGCCAGGGTAATTAAAGCAGTCTCAAACTGGATTATTTCTGAAGCGTTTTGGACCACTGAGACTAGATCTTGGTCACATCTGTTATCAGAGAGCTTTACTATTTAAAGACCTATATTTCCCCCCCTGCAACTAGGAAAGGCTGTATGTACCAAGTGAACAGGCTGCTCAGTAACATAAAGTGTTTTTTGAGGGCAGAATAAAGTACAGTGGGCCCTTGGTATCTGCTGGGGTTTGGTTCCAAGACCCCCTGTGCATCCCAAAATCCATGGGTACTCAAGTCCCACTAAATGCAACGGCAGGGAAAGATGGTGTCTTTTGTATAAAATGGCAAAATCAAAGTTTGCTTTTTGGAATTTATATATTTTAAAAAAATATTTCAAACCATGGATGCTTCAATCTGTGGAAATGGAGGGCTGAGTATATTCGCTTAACTACAGCTCTACACTTGCTTCCTCTGTATTTCCCCTCTTCCCCCAAATAGCAAACTCCAAAGTAAAATGTTCCCACGCTTCTTCCATAAGCAGCACAAGCGAAAGGTTGTATGTCTCTACAGCCAAGAACGCCCTTCTTAGGCTAATGCCACAATGTCAGAAATGCCATCTCCTTTTGAGTTCCTACGCTGTCTTTCCTTTGGTCCAATCCGCACTGCAGAAATAATCCAGTTTGAGACCTCTTTTAAGTGCCTTGGCTGAATACTAGGGAATTCTGAGAACTGTAGCTTTGTGAGAGACATCTAGCCTTCTCTGTCACAGAGGGCTCTGGTGCCACAATAAACTACAATTCCCAGGATTCCCTGGAGAGTTAAAGCAGTCTCAAACTGGATTAATTCTGCAGTGTGGATGGGACCTTTGGTTTTGATCCAAGGAAGGATCTCTGAGGAGATGCTGGTGGCATGGCTGGCACTGCCACCACAACTTTCCGCACCACTGGGGTCACTTCCGCTACCAACTTTCCTGTATCTGCCAATCTTGTTCTCCTGTCAGACAGGTTTCTCTCTCCTGTTGCCAACTGGGATGGAGGTGAACTGTCCTCCACAGAAGAGGGTGATCCCACTCCAGGGGAGAGTGCTGATCGCCAGCTCCTTTCCCTGGAGGACCACAGATCCTCCTTTTCCAGGACAGGCCCTACATTTGGAATTACACAATGTCCTCCATTTGGAGCAGGACGAACGAGAAGGATGGATTTATATCTATACGACTGGCTTTAGCTTTTATTCGGTCACCTGCTCCATTTTGAGCAGGGCTGAGAAGCATGGCTTTATATGAGCATTTTTAGCTTTTCTTTGGGCATGTCCTCCATTTTAAAGCACGGATCTATACGAGTGTTTCTAGCTTTCCTTTGGTCTGTCCTCCATCTCTCTGGAATGTCCTCCATTCCGAGTAGGACTAAGAAGCATAGCTTTCTATGAGTGCCTCTAGGCTCAAGGCTATGGAATTCTGGGAGTTGGAGTTTGTTGTGGGCCCCACAACAAACTTCAACTCCCAGAATTCCATAGCAGAGACTCAGACAAAGAGTTAAAGCGCTGCCAAACCGGTTTATCTCTCCAGTGTGGATGCATACTATGACTGCCGCGCATTTAACGTTGCCCCTGCTCCCCTGCTCCTCCTCCTGCTCACCTTGACGCAGTCCACCGGGTACATGAGGCTGTGCTCCAGCACTCCAGCCACGGCCCCGGCCAGCATGTGCGTGGAGGCGGCGGAGCCCCGAGGGAGGGCCTCATACTCGGGCTCCGTCTCCACGCCAGAACCCCCCTCCCCGCCTCCGCCACTGCCGCCCCCCCGAGGACCACGCCCAGCCCGGATCCCCTCCGCCGCCCACCAGCAGGAGGAGCTGCCGGCCAGCATCCGCCCCGCTCCGCTGACCGGGCCCCGACGCCGCCGCAGCGCCGCCCGCCCCCAACTCCATCCCGCCGCCTCCGCCGCCCAGGAGTCCGTTAAGGGCGGCCCTCTCCGTCCTGCGGCTCCCGCTCCCTCCGCCCCGCCCCCGGGCGCAGCCATTGGACGCCGAACGTTCTCCTTCCTTCTCCTCATTGGTGGAGAGACTCCGGCCTGTTCCTATTGGAGGATTCTTGGCACCGCGTCCTGCCCACCCGGTTCGGCTATTGGGCGATGCCGCCTTGACCTTTCACTCTGTCCCAACGTCATTGGCCGAACGCCAGCGGGAGAGGAGCTGATTGGCTGCGGCGCGCCGCGTCGGTCGGAGTGACAGCCCGGCAAAATAAGCTCTGCGCACTTTTTCTACGGTGGCGTGTGTTTGTTAGGTCCAAAATACAGTAGTCCAGTCCAGTTTGAGACCGCTTTAACTGCCCTGGCCCAGTACTGGGGAACCTTGGGAATTGTAGTTCATTGTGGCACCAGAGCGCTCTCTCTCTCTCTCTCTCTGACAGAAGATAAATGTCTCACAAAACTACAGTTCCCAGAATTCACTATTAAATTATTAATTAATTAAAGCGGTCTCGAACTGGATGATTTCTGCAATGTGTTTTCGACCTTAGTCTTCTTCGCTGTCAGAGCGCTCTGGGTCACAATGAACTACAGTTCCCAGAATTCCCCAACTCCCATCATCCTCAGCGGCCAGCATGGGCTATATTTGTTGCTGTTGTGTGCCTTCGCGTCATTTCCGGTTTATGGAGACCCTGTGATGGGGTTTTCATGGCAAGAGAGGGTTGCCATTGCTACCCTCTGAGGCTAAGAGGATCATCCAGTGGGTTTCCATGGCCGATCCGTGAAGGGTCATAGTCCAACGGCACGATTTGTTCAGAGGTTCGCCATTGCCTTCCCTTAAATGTCACTCTGATTTGCTCAAAGTGGGCTTTATACGACCGAGCCGGGAATCGAACCTCTGACCGTCACGCCACGTGGCTCAGGCAGCAGTGGCGGCGGCGCAACGCAACGGATATAACCTAAGGCGGGGAGGACACGCCCCCTCAATCAACATATCCCCCTTGATTGGCTCAGACCTTGTGACGTATATCTTTAGAATTGCTGAATGAGGCTTCGTGGAGGGAAGTCTCAGATTTCCTCATCGGAGAGAAGTAGAGCGTCTCTCTGATTGGCTGTCCGGAGAAGTGGGCGGGGCCGAGGCGGCGGAATTGCCTTAATAGGCGCGATGGGTTCCGCTACGTCAGCCTTACCCGGGGTCCCCCCATTGGCTGCTGCGCAAGCGGACTCCGGTCTCCTGGGGGACGTGGATTCGGAAGAGTCCGCCAAGCAGCAGCAGCAGCAGCAGCAGCAGCAGCTGGTCAGCGCAGGAGAGCCGTCATCCGCAGCCTGACCCACTTTAAGCAACTCCAAGGTAAGACTAAGGTTGCGTATCCACACTAGAGAAATAACCCGGTTTGGCACCGCTTTAAGTTGTTTGTCTCAAGGCTATGGAATTCTGGGAGTTGGAGTTTGTCGTGGGGCCCAGAGCGGAGCATCATGTATCAGCCACCGCTCTGTCCTCGCTGTATTTTTATTGCGTGTTTAATAGATGTCTTCATTGTAACTTGTTTAACCCTTTTTTAAGGGGGGGAATTGGGGACACAAGTTTGTAAATGGGGATTTTAACGTGCTGTAAGCCGCTTTGCTTGCCTTGTCACAGAAAAGAGGGATATAAATAAGAGTTTTATCATTGTTATTATTAACAGTCTGGGATTCTGGGAGGCGAAGTCCAAGATCCCTTAAAAAGAGTATGGCTGCATCTCTTATTTATGAGATTTTATATTGTTTGTACACGACTTTGTTATACAATAATAATAATAATAGATGATTTAACAGTAAAAATACATTAAAAATACAATAACATTCAGAATTAATCCCTTCCCACCCTCGCCCCCCAAATCCCAGTTATAAAACTACCATTTAAAAACACTAAAATACAATAGGATAAAAACTGGGGGAAACTGGGCAGATAGAGAGACATTGATCACGACTGAGCCATATTCATATCTGTATTCAGGGAGAGAGGAAAGTGGGAAGGCCTGCCAGAAGAGATCCGTATTAAGTGCCTTCTTAAAGGCTGTAAGAGTGGGAACGGGCTGGATCTCCTCGTTCGGACCTTCGGAGCAGCTTTGGGGAACTGAAGCTAGTCTAGGTCTTTTGGACTGAAGTAAAGAGAGTGCAGGACGGAAAGTATGGAAGAAGGCGTTCCCTTAAGTATTCGGGACACAAGCCAGGTAGGGCTTTAATAATAATAATAATAATAATAATAATAATACAATAATATTTATTTGTATTCCGCTTTTTTTACAAAGGAATCAAAGCGGATTCCGACAGCATAAATAAAACATCAGACAATTAAAAATTACAATTTAAAAACAGTGACCAACCCATAAAAAGAGATTAAACATCAAAAAATTTAAAACTATCCAATAGGAATACATTAAAAGTTTGGGCAGATAAGCGGAAGAAATGAATCTTCCTCTAGCGGAGGGGAGGAGACGGGGGTGGGGGGTGATGGTAGTAAACAATATTGGTGTCTGTGGCAATAGGGGTGTCAGCAGAGGGGGGAGGCAAGTCTAATGGATCTGATGGATCCAACCTAGTCTGGGAAGGCCTGCCGGAAGAGATCCGTCTTAATAGCCTTTTTAAAGGCTTCCAAGGCGATAATATGGTGGATCTCATCTGGCAGGTTGTTCCTGGTAATCACCAACACTTTGTACTTCGCCCGGAAACTAATTGGCAGCCAGTGGAGGGACTTCAGAACCGTTGTTATGTGATCGTTCCAAGAAGTACCTGCGGTTAATCTGGGTGCCAGATTTTGTAACAGGCTTTGAACTGTATTGAGATTTTTAAAAAATGAAACAAAACAAAAAAATCTGTGAGCCGCCTTGGGTCCCTTCTGGGAAAAAGGCAGCATACATATGAAATAAATAAATTCGAAACAACTTTAAGGTACACAACAACCACAACAGTTTGGTCCGGTTTCAGTGAAGGGGGAGGCTCAGTAGTGCTTCGGTAGTAACATCTTATTTTCCTCCCCCACATTTTGTTACAGGGTCAAGTGTCCTCCTCGGGTCGACCAGCGGCGAGTGAGAGATGCAACTGCTTCCCAAAGTCCGCAGGGGAAGCTGAGCAGAGCGCAGAGAGCACATGGCCAGGTGAGAGAGGGAACTGCCTCTGCCTTCATCCTCCTCCAAACATATCCTCCATTTACAGGACATGCCCTACATTTCAGCCTTCTCAGGGTCTATATAATAGCCCTGTATTTGAAGGGGTGTCTTACTGAGGAAGGTTGTTTTCTGATGCTCCAGAGAACAGGACACAGAGCAATGGATGCAAACTACAGGAAAAGTGATTCCACCTCAACATTAGGAGGAACTTCCTGACAGTAGTAAGCTATCTGACAATCTAATATGCTGCCTTGGATTGTAGTGGAGTATCGTTCTGTGGAGGTTTTCAAACAGAGGCAAGGTTTGGCAGTAAGGAAGGCTCTGCTTACTGTTGTTGTGTGCCATCAAGTCGCTTCAGACCTATGGAGAACCTAAGGTGAAATCATGCTCTATGAGGAGAGCTGGATATTCAAATATAGCAATAGCAAGTGCATTTTTATACTGCTTATCAGTGCACTTAAGCACTCCCTAAGCAGTTTACAATGTGTAAGCTAATTGCCCTCAACAAACTGGGTAAGAATTCAAAGACAGAACTGTGTTAGTCTGTATAATCAGTCTGTAGAGAGATCTTGTAGCACCTTTCAGACTAACTGAAAGAAAGAAAGTTGGCAGCATGAACTTTGGTCGACTTCAGTCTACTGCCTTTGGTGCATTTTAGTCTACCAAAACTCGTGCTGCAAACTTCTTTCTTTAGTCTCAAAGGTGCTACAAGATCGCTCTACAGACTGATTCTACAGACAAACAGGGCTATATCTTTGAATTCTTTCTTTGTTAGTCTCAAAGGTGCTACATACTGGAGCTGGGTATGTTTGGCCTGGAGAAGAGATGGTTAAGAAGTGATATGATAGCCCTGTTTAAGTATTTGAAGGGGTGTTATATTGGGGAAGGGGCAAGCTTGCTTTCTTCTGCTACAGAGAGTAGAACAGGAACAATGGATGCAAGCTATAGGAAAAGAGATTCCACCTTAACATTAGGAGCAACCTCCTGACACTAAGAGTTGTTTGACAGCGGAACACACTTGCTTGGAGAGTGGTGGAGTCTCCTTCTTTGGAGGTCTTTAAACAGAGGCTATCTGTTGGGTATAGTTTGATTGTGAGTTCCTGCATGGGAGAATGGGGTTGGATTGGATGGCCCTTAGGATATCTTCCAACTCCAAGGTTGGCGAGGCACCACAGAATGGAGGGAGATTCCAGAAAAATGCAGGATATTACAACATAAAAACTAAAGACATATAAATTCATTTCATACAGTTTATATATAGCTACCAAAATCCATGGATGCTCAGGTCCATTAAATACAATGACAGAGTAAAATGATGTCCCTTACATAAAGTAACAAAATTAAGGCTGACTTACTGGAATTTAGATATATTTTTAATATTATCAAGCTGTGGCTGCTTGAATCCATGGATAAAAAAATCCATAAAATATAAAGTATGGAGGGCTGACTGTATTATGTACTCCACTGTATTTTTCTGATGAACTTTTTGGTTAGTATGTGAAGGGATCTTGTAGGACCTTTGAGACTACCATATATAAGTCATCCGTAAGTTGACCTCATGTATAAGTCAAGGATAATTACAAAATTACGGATTTTGATATGACCCTTGGATAAGTCGAGGGTAAAACTTAGGAGCATGTAACAAAGTATGTAAAGGATAAAGCAAAGGAAAACAGTGCCAAAATTCCAGCAGCGTAACTGTTTGTGCTCACTCAAAGGCTGGATGGATGAGAGAATAGAGCGGGGTCAGTGTAGTGGCATCACTAGGTTTGCCGTCATCTGGTGCGGTAACTCATGGTGTCAGCCTCCCCTTGACCACCTCCTCCCATTCCACACCATACAGAATCCTTGGTAATGTTTTTTTTTGTACTCAAGTTACTCAAAAATCGTTATTCCCGTATATCACTGAATGTAATAGTAATAGTTGTGACATAAAAAACTAGCAAAATTAAAATTATACTTTTAAATTACAATATCATACAGTCTAGATGTATTTACAGATATATAACTTCATGTGGTTGAAGTAAAAATTTGGTAAAATGTAGTATTTTTAAATAAATCTTTTAAAAAAATGATTTAAAAACAAAAAAACCTGGGGCCTCTCCTTTCTCCTCCCACTAAGCCTCATGCCACTCACACTATCTCTTCATCATTTGAAAGGGACATGGGCAAATGCCACAGCCCCTCTCTGCCAAAAGGCAGATGTTTGGGGAGCAGTGGTGTCACCCCCCCTTAGGGTGTCACTTGGTGTAGTCCGCACCCCCTGCATCCTCCTAGTGAAGCCACTGGGTCAGTGCTTCCAGGAGAGATTACACTCTTGCCTTTCACCAGGGGATGGTTCTTTTTTAAATAAGAGTTAAAGTATAGCATTCTTACATCAACTCCTGGATCAATTGACGCAGGGTTTTTTGGGGTCAATTGTTTGACTTACATAAATTTCTAGACTTATACAATATATATAGTTATACAGTAACTGAAAAGAAGAAGCTGGTAGCATGAGCTTTCCTAGACTTAGCATCGTACAATCATAAGAGTTGGAAGAGACCGCTAACAAACTTCTTTTGCACAATTAGTCTCAAAGGTGCAACAAGATCTCTTTGCATACTGATTTTTCAGACTAACATGGCTATTTATTTTAATCTTATCTTTGTTAGAATGTTTTGGTGGCTTGCATAATACTTACAGAACTGAAAGCTAGATAAAGGTTTAAAATTGCACTTTAATAGCAACAAACCCTGGGCTGAATCTACATTTAAATTCCTTCATTTGCTCATTGTGCTGAAATTAAGGAAAAGATCCTTTCAGCATTTACATTGTGTCCTCAAGGAACCCATTGCCTTACATGTTTAATGTCCTCTTTCCCCTTTGAGAGTCAAATGCACCCTGAGCTCTGGGTGCAAGTCTTGTCTGCTGTTGCTCCAAGAAAAAAGAACTTTAGAAGGACCCATGCTATTCCCTCATTTGCAGCAAAGATAGGGTGCCAAGTAATCAAATTTCTCAGTGGGGAAGAGCAAACATGACGCTACTCAGTGGTCTTCTTAGTAATGCTAAAAATGGAGGACATTTTAGAATTCCTCTTGGACAGAAGTTTGAAATGTAGGCCATGTCCAGGAAAAGGAGGATGTCTAGTCACCTTGCCTCCAAAGAATTCGCAGAATTGTCAGCCTCTTTTTTCCTTTTTTCTCTTTTTGTCCAGTGCCCAGAGCTTCAAAAAGTTATCTGTGCCCATTCTAGCTGGGGGATTCTGGGAGTTGTAGTCCAAAAAAGTAACCTTCCTAAGTTTTGGTGCTGCCACATGATAGGAGGGAAATACTGTATATCATGACAACTGAGAGGCTGGAAGACACAGTCTCTCTACATCTGCCATTAACATTTCATCATTACCCTCTGCAGCTATTAATTCTTAGAAACCGCCTTGGCACAGCACAAGTTCAAAGATCAAGAGCAATGCTAATCAAACACAGGATAATGGGAGCCTAGAATATTTCCCTGTGAGTTTGCAATGTGGCTATTAGGCTGCAGAAGCTTTCTGATAATTCCTTTCTTCTCTTTGTTAGTTACACATGAAATGCATGGGGGGGGGATTCAATCCCCTTCATAACAGAATGCTCACCCACAGGACAAGGAAATGTGGGGAGAGGGGAATGTCCCCAACACTCTTCTTGTGCTGTCATGAAATTACATATTGGGTTATTCTTATAATCCTATGCCTTACTGATTTACCCAGAGAACATAGTAGGATGTGCTTCTGAATAAACGCTTGCATAACTGCAAGCCTTTTACATTATGAGCTGGTCTGGCCTGTTTAGAAGTAAGGTAGTTAATGAGACAAGACCATTTCCTTAAGTTATTGGTATTCTTTTTTTAAAGATCTAAGAAGCCAGCTGCTCTTTATTATATCCTGAATGTATGTAATGATTTCCAGCTTCCTTAGAACAGTCCTCCTGTCTTAAAAGTTTTGGCTGTGTTCATTTCTTTGTAGAGGTTGAGACTTTAAGTACTCAACATTCCTATGGCCACTGTATTGGACACTAACTGTAGCACACTGATGAAGTTCTTGTCAGACTTGGAATGTTCATCTGTTCTTCCTTTCTTTTTTCCAGGATCAGTTTTTCCTGTCTGTGTCCAGCATCTTGGCACTTCACAGTACCTTCAGTGAGCCTTTGTCTTCGCCAACGATTGGCCCTGCTAGCTCTGTTAACTGGAACCTGCCTTCTGCTACTTGTAGCAATTTCAAATCTGTGGCACTGGAAAACTGACTCTCGGGACAGACAGTTTGAAAGGTGGGTGAGGAGGGCACGGTGCTACCATGAGATGTCCTAGAACAAGTATGCCTTGTGATCTGGTTGTGCAGACTGTGAACAGTTCAGAGTGGACATCTATATTTGTAGGAACATATTGTGCAGCACACACCTTTATATCAGGGCTAGGAAATTTGTAGCCCTTTAGAACAGTGATTCCCAAACTTTGGTCCTCCAGGTATTTTGGACTTCAGCTCCCAAAAGTCCCAGCCAGCTTGACCAACAGTCAGGAATTCTGGGAGATGAAGTCAAACACATCTGGAGAACCAAAGTTTGGAAACTGCTGCTCTAGAGGTTGAACTGCACTATCCATCAGGTTGAGTCAGCATAGCCAGTTGTAAGGGATAATGGAAATTCCAGTCCACCACCATCTGATGGACCACAGTTTCCCAGCTTTACACAGTTACTTAGAATTTCCACTGAGTTGAGTGGAGTTTACTTCCTTTTAAGTGTGTTTAGGCCTGTATCCTAAGTTAGATGTGAGAGCAGACAGAAACCCAAGGGAACAAGGTCTGCTTGATTCAGAAGCACTGGGAACCAACTGGCTTCCATTATGTACATGTACACATTAGCTGAGTTTTAACAAATCATTCAAAATGGCTAGCATCTGAAGCAACTAATGCACATCTTATAGGGAAAATGGCTCTATGTAACCTGCAGAATATGCAGTCTTTAAGTACTTAGCTAAGAATCTACCCCAACATTGCTCTGAGGGGCAATTCAACCATTATTCCTTTCAGGAGGGGCTGTAAATAGTATTACCTAAAAATAGATGTCTCACCATAGAAATATCTCTGTGCACAGCTTCGATAGATAATACATGGTATAACTTATTTCTGTCTCTGACAACTCTAAAATGGAGAAGAGCAATAAGAAGGAAAATAAATTTTAAAAGGCAAGAAACATAAATTCAGACTAGAGAGAAACCAACCCTTAAAGGGAAGTGCTGCACTCTATCCTCAGTGTTAGGAAGTACTGCATAGCCTTTAACCAGAACCAAATGTATTCTGAGCATACAGTCCCCATTGTTTATGCTGTAGATTCTGCTTTAGCCCTAGGCACCTGTAGGATACATGTAGATAACCTGCATGTTGCTGGAGCAGCATTTCTTGGCCATGCCTCTTGGTGTCGTTATCCTGTTTTAACTTTGCCCTGAATAGGACACCTGCATAGAGGTCTGAATTCAACTTTATGTGGTATGGGCACCAGCCACGTGAAGTGTCTAGATCATGTGGAATATAGATGTGCAAGCACCAACTCAGGAGTAGAATTTCCTATTCAGAACTCCATACTCAACATGGTGAGAGAGGTTGGAGGCAGGGTTAAAACAAGAGCATGAATGGAGTGGGACAGAATGTGGTCCTGCTCCTCCAGCTATGTGAAATTAATATGTGCATGTATGGTTAAAGTAGAATCTGGTTTCCTATGTTATGGGGAAGGAGGATGGCACAGGCAGGGCAAATCCTTTGATCTCCAGCCATTCTTCCCAGGCTTTATTAAAAAATCAGGCAGAGCGTTCTGAATTGTGTAATGTAAAAATACTAGTAAAAATGAATATGATTAATGAAGCATTTCAGAAAAAGTGGTAGATCACTATTAGTTGGAGGAGAGGGAGCCGTGATAACTGTGGTGGGAAGCAGCCACATGGGCTGACTTCACATGGCATTCTCCCACCAACAAAGTCTGCATTCTTTTTAGTAAGGAGGAGGGAGAGGTGGTGTCAAACTCTTAACCCAATGTTTGTTGCTTTTAGGTAGCATGGTTATAGTGCTGCTCTGTTGGAAGCAATGTGCTGGCCCACTTTTCAGTTGGTGGATTATTGAGATGAAATGAGCACTAGCATCTAAATATCCAAGATCTAAGTGTGGGAGATTCTGCCTGTTTAGAGGAATTTCCCCCTTTATTTAGCTGATTTCAGTACAAGGAAGAGTGCTCTTCAGATTCTCTTCTATACAAGGCCAGCTCTTAAGAAGGTGCACTGATGTAACACACACACACTTTCCTGAGGTTTAGTTTGCCCACCATCTTTGCTCAAGATCTTAGCTGTTCTTAAAAAAAAACAAACTCTTACTTCTTGGGCCTAGGCCTCAGGCATTCAGTAGCTCCTATCAAGAATTGTATGCCATGAAGTGATAGCTGGTGGCTTCCATGTCAGTGGGGTAGTCAATTTGTACCCAGTTTCATTCTGAACTTAAAGGAGCTGTCCAGGGTCCTGAACAACAGCTCCAAAATGTAGGGCAATTCAAGTTTACTAATTATTCAGCCTTTGGTTATCAAACAAAATATTTAAATATCAAAAACACCAAAGCTAAACTTGCTAGATATTAGATTTCATTTGCAGAGTAATTAAAAAACCATACCTCAGTCTAATGATGCTCTCCTGAGAACTGAATCTGGCTCAAAAACAAACTAAACATGTGGCTTGTAACTAATGAAAATTTTACTGATGGCTTGAATCTACATATACACGGGGAGCCTAAATCCTAACTAGCTAATGAGTAGATCAGGAAAAGGAAGATATCTTTCTGAAGGAAGATGTGTGGGGAGAATCTCTGTGTGAGTAACTGCATAAATGGAAATGACCTGAATTACATGGTTTGTTCACTGTGCTACATAAGGTATTTATGTCCAAGTAATTCAATGATAGTAGTGAGCAAATGGGAGATTTTAAATGAGGGAAGATGGCAATATGTGTCAGGCTATGATAGCTGAAATCCCACTTGCTTGACATAGAAGAGTGAGGGAAGAGAGAATGCTGTAATTTTCTGTGCGATACCAGCCACTACTGACAGCATACTGTCTGCTCCCATGTAGATTCCATCTGTGGGTGGAGGTTGGGCTGGGTGGCTCTTGAAATATGTGTGTTGTTACACCTCTGGACTGGGATCCTTCCCCAACTCTGGTTTCCTAATACTCCCTCCCTGCAAGTGTAATGCATTGCAGACATGCAGGTGGTTTTAATTTGCACTATAACATCTGTCTAGACTACTTGAATAAAGGAAGTTTATCTTTATTCACAACACCAGAGAGATAGGAAGGCATCAGAGACAGCAAGGGACTCGTAAAGGAAACAAAAGGTAAAGAAAAAAAACTTTTTAACATTTCTAGATCTTCATTGGTGTTACCATGGTAAACAAATTACTATGATTACTAAGTTACTAATATTTGTTATATTTTGGTTGGTAACATGACAGACAGTAATTTGAAACCTAAAGGGATAAAAACTGATAATTTTCAATAGGTTATATTATCTTCTCCCCTCCCACAAAAGGATTGCCTCTGAAAGTCAGACTTTTATTTCATATGCTAAAGATGCTCCCCAGTTGCAGTTTCTTGTAAGAGTAAAGAATACAGTTGTTACAAGCTGAAAATGGACCATTAAGAGTCATTTGCATTTGCTAACCAACTCAGACAAATTATTTCCATTTTAAAAGACAGGTTGATAATTATTTTTCAATTCACTTTTCCTGCAAGTATATAAAAACTGGCAAACCCACCTTTGAGTATTCCTTGCCTAAAAAAACCCTATACCCTATGAAATTCACAGGCTTGTCATAAGTCAACAGGTGACTTGAAGGCACACACATGCACACAGATTCTCTCAACTTGCCTTTATGGACATTAGCTTTAATTAATAACAGACTAATATGTGTAAAAAAATAAATAAGATAACTGTTACTATTTTCATATTATAATTTAGCACACTGAATCCATGGCTTCTTTTAATTTAATGGCGTGTGGACAAGAAGCAAGTTTCTTCTAGAGACAGACTATCAGTCAAAGAAAATTACTACACTTAGAATGTTGTGCAGATTAGAATCTGATGTTCATTGCTGCCTCATGAATTTACAGTCTGGTTAGTCCTGCCTGGGACATTTATTTCTTGCCTTTCTTTTGATGAGTCCAAAGTGGCAAATATGAATGCCTGTCCCTACTTCAGTATCAAACCATCCCTGTGAGGGAGATCAAGCTGGAAAAGAGAAAGAGACTAGCTCACTGGGGTTTTGAATCTATTTCCCTGGTCCTAAACCCAATACTCTATGGAACACAGTGGCTGTCATGTGGAGGTGGGTGTTCTGAGAACTCTAGAGGAGCTGCCCCCTAAATACTTTTTCTTCTCTGAAAAACCTGACTTGTATTGGGCTTTGATTATCACAGATTCCCTTCCTTTTTTTTCTCGTTTCACCAATTTTGGTTAATTGAAGCAAAAGAAAGGATGGCAAAGGCTTTGTGTCATGAGCTTCTGTCCAGCATAGGCTTGGCTCTCCAAACCCTTCTCTGGCAAAGTGCAACTGCATTATTGCAGTTGGGATGAGTTGCAGTCCAAAAAATCTGGAGGGCAACAGGATTGGGGTAATGGTAGGAGAGGATGTAGTTTCCTGGGCTGCTTCTCTGATTGTGCTGACTCAGTGGCAAACGTGAGAGATTTAGATTTCACCATTTGAGTTTTGTGGTTTCCAGAAATCTGAGGGCAATGTCTTTTGAGTACAAGAGCTCTCATCCTGCTTCAAAAAGGAGGAACAAAAGCCTGTAGAGGAACTAATCGCATATGCTGCTGTGTCAGTATTGTCTGGAATATTCACGGATGAGCAATACGTGTGCTTTATCCCCATAGATATTGCTATCGTCCAACAAGAAATGGTTAGAGATTATTGTATGGAACTGATGCTTATTATGTAAAACTAGTGTTCTGCTTTCATTAATGACTTGGTTTATTCTCTCGGATCCTTTTTGCTTGGGACTTTGAGATTTGTAGTCCGGAAAAGAAACATTTCCAAGTTCTAAACCTTGGACATGAATGTATTAGTGAACAAGTAACATAAAGAAATATTTCTTGTAAAGCAGAGCTGGAGAGTTTTTGGCCCTTTAGATGTCTTGGTCTTTAGCTCTCATCAACATGACCAGGGATTACGGGAATTATTGTCTAAAACATATACAGGACCCAGCATTCCATACTTCTATGTGAGCATTCCTGTGTTTACTTTATCACTGTTGCCTTTGGGCTGCCAGCCATGAAGGTCTGAAAGTCTCAACTGGGTCTATTCCCCTCTGCGAAGTAATGCAGGCATCTTTCCCCCAAATACTCTGGATGCCCCCTGTCATCAGATTCCATGTAGCAGATCCTTTATATGCACCAGTCACTTTTTTGAGATTGCCATATAAAATAATCCTCCTGTGGTGTGCAGAGATGATGTTTTGCCAGCCCTCTGGTCAGATTTAATAGGCACTTGGGGTTCAGTAGCCATGTTTGCTGGGGGATCATGGAAGTATATTGTTTTCAAACTCAGCTAGGTTTTGCCAACTTCATTCATTCAGACTGATGCTCACAACCTATTTCTGTGAGCAGAAGAATCCTTCTGAGTCTCCTAATTTTTTTTCAAGCCAGAACCATAGAAAAGTTTTCTGTCATGGAGGGCTGGTTCTGCCTCTTCTGTAGTTCTGTCATTGAGTTTGGTTTTGGTCTCCACCACTTTCCTTGGCAGACACAATCTTCTCCTTTCTGTTTGCAGGTATCTAGCACGGTATCGAGCCTTGGAGGCAACAGACACTGAGAACCCATCTCTGAGTTATGGAGTTGTTGTTGACTGTGGCAGCAGTGGGTCCCGAGTGTTTGTGTATTTCTGGCCACCACACAACGGAAATCCCCATGACTTGCTGGATATTCGGCAAATGCGAGACCACAGCAGTGAACCAGTTGTAAAGAAGATCAAGCCAGGTTTGGATATTCCTGTTTACTTTTTGTGCCCAGGAGTTCCTCATTGTTCCTCATCTTTCCTTAGCCAGAGATTGGGAAGGTATGGCCCTCCCAATGTTGCTGGATTCCAGCTCCCATCAGTCCTAGCCAAGCACAGTGAAGGATGATAGGCGTTGAAGTCCAACAACTGTTACCTCTGTCATTGTGCAGGGATCTCTACATTGGCCAAAACTCCAGAAAAAGCTAGTGACTACATGAAGCCTCTGCTCAGCTTTGCTGCTGCCTATGTGCCCAAGGCCAAGCACAAAGAGACCCCTCTATACATCTTGTGTACTGCAGGGATGAGGTTGCTGCCTGATTGGTGAGTGATTTACATTTTGCTTAGACCTGACTAGAGTAAGCTTGCAGCCAGGAAACAGGAAGTGCTGGGCCCCTAGAAGGCTGGAGGTGAGCTTGCACCTTGGGATGGACAAGAGAAAGTTCATAGTTTGAAAAACCTAAAGCTTTTTACTACAACTCCCAGAATACCCATGCTGGATAGAGGACTCTGTGAGTTGTAGTCCAAAAGCCTAACAAAAACCTTTCCTAAATTCTAGGAAAGCCAGGGTCTCTCAGGGAGTGGGAGTGCTGGGATGACTCTCTACATCACAGAAACTAGGACTGTAAGGCTTGGCTGGCCATTTTAAATCAGTTGCTGTGCTCCTGGGATCAGATCTGTTTCTTCCCTCTCCCATCCATTCTGTTCCTGAGTAACAGCAGCTCTCTTCCCACCCAACCCCTTTGCCCATGGAACTAAATATCAGACTCTGCTTGGGAATCTTGACCGTTTCCAAATTTCTGGTTGATAAGAGGCCAAAGGAGAAGTATAACTGGGTCCCTGCAGCGGCAGCTCTTTCAAACAAGGTAGAATCTGCTGTACAGTTGACAAGAAGCTTCTGCATTTGACAGAAGCTGCGGGATGAGAAGCATATTATTTCAATAAACAAAAGGTGGAAACACTTATTTGCTTATGGATCCCTTCAGGCAACAGTCAGCCATTCTTGAAGACCTGGTGAGGGATGTGCCCTTGGAATTTGATTTCCTCTTTTCAGAATCACATGCGGAAGTGATCTCAGGAAAGCAAGAAGGTGAGATTCAGAACACTGAGCTTGGCTGCTTCCTTGTGGGGGTTTGGCTAAATATAGTGGACAGAATTAGGGCATATGGTGAGATACAGTTGCATCATCAAGGCCACAATCAGGGGGATTAGAAGTTAGTTCCTGGAAACCTGGTTGAAACCTGCTGTGACATGACAGCTGAGCAGTCAGGATGAGGAGAGCTATAGATGGTGTGCAGGTTCTACCCGCAGCTGATTACATTGTTACTGGCAGTGTTTGTTTCCTCTGATCTTCTCAAGATGTTGATCTTGCATCAAATTTAACTTGTGCATTCTGGTGACTTATGCTGTCTGTCTTTTCCTCCAGGTGTCTATGCTTGGATAGGTATCAACTTTGTTTTGGGGAGATTTGACCACGAAGAAGGTGAGACTGGCAAAAAACCTGGCAGGTAAAGGATCTAATGCAGGAAAGGGGAATCTCTAACTCATGGTCTGAATTCAGCCAGCAGAGATTCCCCATCCAACTCATGAGAGCTCTGTTCTGAGCCAGGTAGCTGGGAAAAGAGTCACTACTATGTCAGATTACCAAAATAAAGGAAGTGATTCCATCCTGTGCTTTCAGCCAGTGCTTATAGGCATTGGTGGAGAGCACTTCACTCCTTATTCCTCTCTCCCACATGAAGCTGAAGAGCATAGCCAGATCCATGGATGGAATCATAAAAGCTCCATCAGGGGTTTGGCTGCACCCCTTGATGTTACCTGGCCTACAGAAGGCTGCAGTGGTAATCCTCTCTTACAAATTTGGATCCCCATACCTGGCCTAATAGGAAAACAGTTTTTCTCTCTGGCCAATTTTCCTTGTTGGTGGAAGAAATGTTTCGTGCAGTTAGGATTCAGTTCCCAGTAGATTTGGGGACCTGGTTGCTATATTTACCTATGGTGGGGGTCATTTCCCACTCCCAATTATCACAGAAGACATGGATGGGAAAGCCTTCAGTCAATTTCCTTAATACCACTTTACAGTCCCAAGGTCCATCTTCCTCTTACTAAACCTTAAAAGCATTCTTTCTTTTATTATTATTTTTGTTGTGTGGTGGTGGGCCCTGCAGAGGAAGACGCATTGGTTTCAGTGACCCTGGCTGGTCAGGAAGAGCCTCTGGTGCGAAAAAGGACTGTGGGGATCCTTGACATGGGAGGTGCCTCCCTACAGATAGCCTACGAAGTTTCCAGTTCCACACTCTTCTCTTCCCCACAGCAGGTGTGTACATCAAATAGGGCTGAGGGGGATTGTAGTCCAGGTTGGATATTGTTCCTTAACTGTCTTTCTTCCCCTCTTTCAGGAGGAAGCTGCCAAGAGCCTGCTGGCTGACTTCAACCTAGGTTGTGATACACAGCACACGAAGCATGGATACAGGGTTTATGTCAACACCTTCCTGGGCTTTGGGGGCAACTTTGCCCGGCAACGCTATGAAGAGTTGGTGCGGAATCGGACCATTGCCTATAACAGGTCTCCTGCTCTGTGCTTCCAGATTGCAAAAAGTCATATCCAGAAGCAGCTCTTGATCGTGATAGAAACGGTCTCTCTGGCTGCTTCTCAGCGCTCCTGGGGCTGACATGACTTGTACTCATTTCCCTTCCTGTATAAAGACCAAGGTGGGAGCAGAGAAAGTGAGGCAGGGTAGTAATTCTGCATATAAACAGCTGTTGGTGGTGAAATGCTCACAGCAGTTACTTAACCTAAGCTGAACATAGCATGGAATACATTTGTTTTGCAAACAGCCTTGGTGGTACAGTGGTTAAATTGCCTGTACTGCAGCCACTCACTCAAAACCATAAGATTGCGAGTTCAATACCAGCGAAAGGGCTCAAGCTTGACTCAGGCTTGCATTCTTCCAATGTCACTAAAATGAGTACCCAGATCTTTGGGGGCAATTAGCTTACAGTTGTAAACCACTTAGACACTGTTAGTTCAGTATGAAGTGGTATATAAATGAAGCTGTTTGGTCTTAGTATTGCTAGTGAACTTGGGAATTTAATTCTTTTGTCTACAACTCCCAGAGTTTCCAAAGCACAATGGTTGTCGCCATGCTGGCTGGATGATTTGGGGTGCTTTTAGTCCAAAAGGTAATTTTACCAAGTTCTTCTGACCATCCTTCTGTAACTGGACTTCTCCATTTATTATATCCCACATGTAAGAAACTGTGGTCCCATACAGACAGACCAAAATAAAGCTGCTTTGGGTCACTTTGGAGGTATGCGGTTTCAATGATGTATGCGTCCTAAGAGTCCGGAAGCTGTGCCAAATCTGCACTCTAGTCCTTAGGATTGGAGTATGGCTTTGGCGTGGCTTCCAGCCTCTTAGGACGCATGCATCATTGAAACAGCATACCTCCAAAGCGACTCGAAGCAGCTTTATTTTGGCCAGTCTGTAAGGGGCCTGTATTGTGTTTTCCTGGAGAATTATGCAGGGTTCTTAATTGCCCAACGTGGCAGGGGAGATTACAAACTTTTTTTTGTGTGTGTGTGTCTTTTTTGGGGGGGGGAAGGCTTTATTGCCTGGTAACATGGTTAATTAAAAGGGGTGAGGATCACATGGCTCTTCAGATGTTGGACTGCAGCTCCCATCATTTCCCACCATTACTTATGTCTCTTGGAGTTACAGTAAAACAATACCTGGTGGGCTATATGATTCCTACTTTGCATTTTTGAAAAAAGTTCTTGTATTATTAATGGGAATCTATCTAGCCTTCCCTGAAAGCATGTTAAGCCCCTGAAGAATCCCATCTAATCATTTCTTCTAAGAGAACAAAATATAAGGCAGGTTCTGAATCCTACATGGCTGTCGGTCTACATCTCACTTGACTGGGACTGATGGAAGCTGGAATCTAACAAAGTTTGGTAGGCCACAAGTTTCCTTGCATTCAGGCTCTGTCCTACCAACGTGGCATTTATTACTAGGTACACCACAGATGGATGTCGCTGCCTCCTGCAGGGTACAGCAGTATGTTTGCTGCTTCATTCCCTGCTAGACCCTCAGGTGCTCTACTTTCAGCTTCATACCCTCCTTTGTGCTCAAAGACAAAGCAGGCCTTGACATAATGATCCTAATGCAAGCATAGAGTGATGCCTGTAAATGGGACACCTGCATGTACATGCACTTGGAAGTGGCATGTGCATTTCATATTAAGTGTGTTGTGTGCACTTGCTTCTGACTGCTTGTTCTTTGCCTGAAATTAGGAACAGCTATTCCATTTTGTGACTACAAATTCCAGAATTCCCCAGCCAATGGCTACTGATTGGGGGTTTCTGGATGTTTTAGTCCCAAAATAATCTAAGCATTGGAGCTGTTGTCTTTTCCAGATTTTATATTCTGGACTCTTATTGCAGGTTGCAAGGTGATCAGATAGGAGTAAACCCCAATGTGCCTGTCTTAGACCCTTGCTTGCCTGTGGGACTGGAGGATGTTATGGACCAGAATGGCCAGAGCTTGCATGTTAGGGGCCAAGGAGACTGGGAAGCATGTTCAGAGCAACTACGCCCCCTGCTGACCAGAGACAACAGCAGCCAAGCCTCTTTGAGCAACACCTATCAGGCACCAATTGATTTTACAAACAGCGAGTTCTACGGGTTCTCTGAATTTTACTACTGCACCGATGATGTGTTACGCCTGGGAGGGCCATATCAAAGCCGCACATTCAGACGTGCTGCTCAGGTAAGTGGGCCCTGTGTCATCATCTTTGCATAAATATGTTTCTTGGGACATCTGATTCTGTGCTGATTTCCCTTCCTCCCTCTCACCCTGTCCCCATCTCATTCATTTTATTCCAGGATTATTGTGGTCTCAGTTGGTCTGTACTGACACAGAGGTTCCGAGACAAACTGTATTCACCCCATGCAGACCTGCATCGTGTCAAGTAAGAAGCCATTCTTTCCCTTTCTGGTACAACATGGGGTGTGGAAACTGCAGTCCACTAAACCAGGAATGGGCAATTTCAGGGGTTGGGGGCACCGTGCCCTCTAGAGTTTGGAGGCACACCCATACTCTTTGGCTAGCTTGCACCTTCAAAAGCTTCTAAGAGGTGTAATTGCCAATTGGTGGTGGTGGGCTCCTTGGGCCTATTTTGGGTTCAGGAAAACCATTTTTAAAAACCAGGTAAAGCTTCTGTGGATGTGACTGGCCAGTTTTCCAGGCCATACAAACTTGAGGTAGGAACTGCAGAAGCCACAAAATGGCCTTGGGTATTTTCATCTTGCTCACCCCTGCTTTAGACATTGCTGGACTACAGCTCTCAGCATTCCTGACCATGCTGGTTGAGGCTGAAGGGAATTTGAAGTACAACAGCATTTGGGGAAGGGCCATGGGTTCCTTGCAGTACAGATATCTGGAATGGTGAAGAGATTTTGTTCACACTGTGGAATTAAAGGGAATCTAATGAGCCAGATGAGTTCCAGGCTAGCATCTTTGTGACGGAACCCTTGCAGGTACCAATGCTTCAAATCTGCATGGATGCACCAAGTCCTGCATGAAGGATTCCATTTCCCCAAGGATTACTCTGGCCTACGTACAGCTCAGTTGGTATATGACCGTGAAGTGCAGTGGACGTTGGGAGCAATTCTTTATAAAACCCGTTTCCTGCCACTCAGGTAATGCAAGTTGCTATCTATTGTAACTTTCTTTGGTATAGGCTAGTGGCTGAGGAATGTTGGGTACTGTTCCAGAACCAGGCTTTCTCAGTGATGACTTCTGTAAAGAATTAGACTCACAGGACTCTGGCCTGGGACAATGAAGTAGTGTGTGAGTGTAAGTGTGAGAGTATCTATGAGGGAGGCAAAGACAGACATATCCTCTGCAGGGAACTAAGGCGGGTTACAAACGGCCCTCAAGGGGCCGTTTTCCCGCCGCCGCCATTCGCTGCGTAGGGAAGCCCCAGCGGCCAGACCGCGAGGCTTCCCCGCGCAGCGAAAAAGGAGCTCCGAAATGGCGCTCCTTTTCGAAATGTGGAAGTAGCGCCGCGAGGGGCGGAGCGCGCCCTCGTGGCATCACTTCCGCCATGACACGTCTGGACGCACAGCGTCCAAGACGTCAAAATGGCGGTGCCCATGTGGATGGGCGTCGCCATAAAGTCCACGCGTACTGGCAGGAAGGGCCGTCAGGAAGGTAAGACCCTTCCTAATCCTAATACGACCCTTCCTAACCCTAGTACGCGCGGAGCGCATACTTTATGGCGGTTTATAACCCGCCAATTTGTCTTCCAATATGTTGAGCTGCTCCTCCCATTTTCTGTCATCACTAGCCAGGATGGCAGGGGCTGAGGAATTCTAATACCTGTAAGGCCTGAGGATCCTGACCCCTGCTGTGTAACAGGAGTGGGCAAGTCACCTAATCCTTAACCATTAGAAGAATATGGAGAACCTCAGTCAATTTCTGCTGAAAGTTCAGATCACAATATCTGAAGCGGCTTTTAGACCAGAAAGATGAAGCAAAATTTGGAATGTTCTTTTAAGTATGAAAAAAAGTAGTGCCAGATGCATCTCTGGTGTGCTTTAAGGCCCCATCAAAATGAGAGATCCAGGGGCTGTGCATACCAGCAAGAAAAGCCAGCCTGGGGGTGGGGGTTGGAGTCAGGGCATAGTGTCCATATGATGAATGCCCCGGCTCCACTCTGTCTACCATGATGCTGCACCACACAACGCGTAGTATCATGGCACTCATCTGGTGCTGCATCCACAAGTTGCAGTGCCGAAAGAGCACCATAAAGCTGCAGCACCATGGGTATGATAGCCATGGTGCTGCAGCTTTATGGTGATCTTTCGGCAGATTGGGGCCATGGTGTGCGGTTGCCGCAGCCCCAATTTGCATAAGTGAGATCTGCATAGCCCCCCCCCCCCCGAAAAACAAAATATCCTACATGAACAGGAAGTTGCTTTTTGATTGGAGATATCGTTTTAATAATTCTAAGATTAAAATCGCAGAGTATTGGGAGGTGTACCTACATCTCTGCAGCTATGTTTCCTGATACTACCCTCACCCAAAATCTACCTTTTTAGCATGGACTTTTGTCTGTTGTTTGCTGCAGCTGAAGCATTTTGCCTTTGTGCAGGTTGCCATTTGACCTTCTGACTAAATCACAATAGAGAAACTGTGCTGGGGCTTCAAGTTGTACCTCTATTATTGGATGTGTACCTGTACCTCCTTAAGAAGCCAGTCTTACTAAGAACTTTGTGTCAAGAACTAGTTAGTGGGAAGCAGGTGGTGTATGGCACAGAAACATTTGAAATGGGGCATGAAGGAAGATTCACAATGTTGTGTGAATATATTTATATATATAACAAGTGGAAAAGTTGTACTAAAGCCTTATCCCACCCATGATTCTCTACGCAACTGAAACTCCTGTTTAGGCTTTAAGTAAAGCCCAAATGCACCAAACAGAGTTGTTCAGAAGTCAATGGACTATTAACTTCCATATTACCTGACCATTGGTCAAACTTCCTGGGGCTGCTGAGAGGTGTGATCTAGAAAGGACCACAGTTTTTCCTAGTCATGATATAATGGGTGGAAGTCAGGGTTCTTACTTTTCTTATGTTGTTCAACATCTGGCTTAAGTAGCCAAAACTTAAGAAGCAGAGCTAGAAAAGCATGTGATGCTTTATCACTGCTTAATGGCCAAGTCATTAAAAGGGATTGCCAAATCAGTGTTTGTCTGTGAGCCTCTGCTAAGCACCTTTAAGCTTCATCAAGATAAAATAACTGCTAGCTCTGGAGCCAATCTTTCCTTCTATTTTCAGGGATATCCGTCAAGAGAGCATCCGTCAGCCTCACAGCACTTGGCTTCGTCTCTCTTTTGTCTACAACCACTATCTCTTCTTTGGGTGCATCCTTGTGGTGATACTTGCTATTGGACTCTACCTCCTCCGTCTGCGCCGCATCCATCAACAGCAGCTGCACTCAGCTTCACTTGACCTGCTGTGGCTAGCAGAAGTGGTTCCGTCGCCAGCACAGGACCCAGGCTCCTGACAAAAAAGCTACCTCTTCAGTGACTCTCTAGTGCTGTACTATGTGGCACTGTTTTTTTAAAGCAGGCCAAAAGCTGTGATTCTCTCATCTTTTGTTGTCCAGAATTCTGTAGCACTCCAGCCTAGCCCCACACTCAGAATGATAACAGAACCTGCTCATTGTCGTCCCCCTGTCCCACTAAATGCAGCATCACAACTGCAATGAACTTTGGGTTTGAAACACAGGTTTTCTCTGTGCCTAAAGCCCCAGGATGTGCGGATAATCACAGTACAGGTGCTGGAAGGGAGGATCAGAGCTACCTTTCTCCATCCCTGCCAAAGGGCAAAAGGCAGTGTAGTTACCAAGGAACACTTGATTTACTCAGGAAGGAAAAGAGAAGCACCTGGTATAGCATCTTCCAGAAAAGGAAGGGACACATTAATTTGGTGCTTCAAGCTGTGCTATAGGAATAGGCCTCTCTTTTCACTGATATGTTTAGGGACCAAATGCATATATGCAGGATTCCTTGGAAGAAAAAAAATCCCTTGCTATTCTATGTCTCCCTTTTGTCCCACTTGTGGTGGGATCCAAAATGACATTTGCACAGAACATGGGCTGTTTTCAGATCCTATGTCACACACACACACCCTTCTGCTATAACCCCAGAACAGGGGCTTTCAGAAGTTCTTAGTCTATTGAAGACCACCTTGCAATGTAGAATGTTCTGATTGGTTCACTTTGTTTTAATGGTGACATCTAGCCCTGAATTTTGTAAGGGCTGTGTTCCATAAGGTAATTAATACTTGAATTCAATTTACTGTAGCAATAAATTATGTTGATCTGGCTAGCCAGAGCTTCTTGATGACTTACACCTAAGGCTTGTTTCACATTGTACATTGTTCCTTGCCTATGGACTGGAGCAAGATTATCCATATATATTCGACTATAAGTTAACTTCATGTATAAGTCAAGGGCAGGTTTTGGGACCAAAATTATGGATTTTGCTATGACCTGTGGATAAGTCGAGGTCAAAACTTAGGGGGATGTAACGAAGGATGTAAAAGATAAAGCATAGGAAAATGATGCCAAAGAACTTACAATGTTCCAGTAAGTACAACTGCCAAGATAGTGGCACCTTTGCTTTCTGATAGTTCCCATGCACAATATTTTTAAAATATTGTCTAAAATATTGTACAAAGGCTGGATGTATGCGAGAGTAGAGATGATTGGTGCTGCTTTTTAGGTGCTCCCAGGATGGACAAAGTGCTTGCATTTTGCCTCTCTACTCAGAAAAAGGAGGTGACCATCAAGTACAGGACTTACATTGACTCGTGGATAAGTCGACCCATGTTTTTGGGTCAATTTTTGACCAAAATTTCTAGACTTATACATGAGTATGTACATTATATCTATTTAGTATCATGGTTAAGGAAAAAAGTATGCTTTATACTGTAGTGGGTTGGAAAAAAATAGGCTTGAGAGAGGCTTCTTTCCATTTTTTTGCTCTGAAAGTGTCTCACTTGCTTAGATAAGGTTGATGGCTTCACTGAAGTCTTCCATGAGAAACAGCACAGTCAGATTTTGATTTGTACTGTTGTTATATGCTTTCAGGCTGTGAGTTACAGCAACTCCATCATAGGATTGTCTTGGCAAGACTGATTCTGAGGAGGTTTACTACTGCCTTCCTCTTTTGGTCCAGAGGGTGTGACTTGCCCAGTTATTTCTGTATATGAGTAGGGATTCAAACCCTAATTTCCTGGAGTATTACAGCCTCAACAGACTAGTGATAAACGCTGGCCTCAGGGAAGAGTGGGGGCGTGGCATCCACACGACATATACCCCAACGCTGCCCTGATTCCACTGTCACACCATGCGTCTGGCCACACAGTGGGCGACATCACAGCGCTCCTCTGGTGCTGCGTCCAGATGACGCAGCACAAAAGGAGCGCTGAAAAGACAGCGCCATTAGGTATGGCACCCTTTCCATGGCCCAAAAAGGAGCCACTTTTTGCAGCTCCTTTTTGCACCGTGGAAAGGCCAGATCCAGGCTGTGGCGTGTAGTTGCCGCGGCCCCAATCCAGCAAAGAGGCGGCTGCAGGCCACCCCTTAGTCCAGCACCCAAACAGTACAGTACTCTGGTTGCATGCTGCCATCTAAAAGAGCCTTCTCCAACCTCCCTCTACCTGTGCTGCACTCCGGTTCTTACAAGCTCTAACCAGCCTAGGACTAATGAAAATGATATTCCAAAGTATGCTGTGTGGAATACTTAGCTGTCCAGTTACTGTCAGATTATGACTTCTACCAATCCTAGGTGTGATGAAAGATGATGGGAATTGCAGTATTTGGTAGGCTACAAATCGCCTGTTCCTCCTTCACAATTTTCAAGGACTTCTTAGGTTTACAGACATCAAGCAAGAAAAGATTACATACTAAAATTTTATTTTCACAGTACAAGTTTACACCAGATAAATACATTAACCACTGGTAATCAACATAGAGGAAGAAGTGTAAGTACCTTGACACAGAAGCCTTGACATTTACAGACCAAAACACAGAGTGGGGCTACAAATGCCTTTGCAAAGTAAGGAAAGTGCTTTGTCTTAGCAAAGAGAACACAAGAGAGCTCAATCAGCACAGATTTAATCTTAGGGTTCATTATATGTCTCAGGCAGGTCTCTATTTTTAACTTAATTATGTGCAGCGCTGTGTAAATTTACAGCGCTTTATAAATAAACTGTAGTAATAATAGGACTTCCATTCCCCCCATCTGCCAAGAGAGTCCAGTTATTGATTATTTAAAAGCATTAGTAAAACACCTCAAGCTACACAGTTAAAATGGGAAGTAGGTGGCCCTCCATATAAAATGGTCCCTTGATGTGCTTGGATCTTGGTCTTATTGCTATGGGGACATTTGGGGTTGTCAGTTAAGACGTATAGAATTTATACCAGAAGGACCAAGGGGTGAGCTGCATCTAGCATCCGAAGAAAGTCTAAGAAAGAAGAGAGAGAGAAAATAGTCTTAGTACTGACCTTTCTTCCAAACTTGTCCTGAATTAATCTTATCTGCTGCCCTTCCCCTGGCACTGATACAGCTAACTCCACAGACAGAAAGAGAAGAAACCTATCTTATAGAACTACTAAGTAGCAATCATGCAAGTTGTCTGAAGTGAGTTTCTAGTCTTGTTGGCTAAGCTACTGACAGGCTAGTTCAGTGTTTTCAACAGCAATAAGCCTGGAGATGTAAGGGACTAAGCAGTGGGAGCATTTTCTTTTCACCTTTCAAGGCACAGCTAACACATTACATGTGGGTAAGACAGTTTTAATCACATCTATAAATGTATATTTTTTGCAGAGTTTAGTACCTGTTGCATCTGTAGCCATTCAGATCATTCCCACAAGAAGCGCACATACCAGATGGTCTCATTCTTCAGTTGAGGTCCAAACAATGGATTGGCTTGGGCCAGGATTGCTATCAGCCAGCTATAAGAAAGGGAAGGATGGAAAACTAATATGTGAGTTGGTTTGCAACTCCTTTGGTACCACTATTTAGAAACAGGAAGGCATGTATAGGTAGTGTCGCAGTTGCCCTTACACAGGGAACAATATCACTCTGGTAGGGTGTATGGCATAAGTGTACTACCAAGAAAATAGAGATGTGAGACTTGCACAATAACAAAGCTTTGGAGTTTATCACATGGGAGGAATTTCTCTTAATTTTGAATGAAAAGAAAGTGCATTCAAACTGACTTCCCATTGCCTGAAAATAGCTTGCCATTTCCCGAAATTGAGTGTGGTAGTCTATCACGCAATAACGTGAAACCCCATGATTGCGTTCAGATTGCCACTGGATTATACTTCCAATTTCCCTTGTCTGATAAACTCCTTTGAGACAAGCAGGATGCTCTCCCATCTTCAACTGGCTAGTGCAAAGGTATTATGGGATGTAAGATCCCAATTCCTTACACATACATTAATGTGTGTTACAATTACTCTGTATTTTGGGCCAGAGAGAATACTTCTTGGACACTAACCCATTAGCATAGGGGTGGATGTCTAAGGGACACACAGCTTTTGGTGGGAAAGAGATGTGTATACTTCTCAGTTTACTAGTGGCCCTGCATAAACCTCTCTTAAATAAAGAGCTGGGAATCAAGATGAAACTGCAGGATCATAGAGGCCTGTTACAGACTGCCAAAATAAAGCTGCTTCGAGTCTCTTTGGAGGTATGCTATTTAAATGATGCATGGGTCCTAAGAGTCTGGAGGTTGCGCCAAAGCCACACTCCATTCCTAAGCACTGAAGTGCAGCTTTGGTGCAGCTTCCAGATTCTTAGGGTGCATGCATCATTTAAACAGCATACCTCCAAAGAGACCCGAAGCAGCTTTATTTTGGCAGTCTGTAACAGGCCAGAAGTACCTTTAACAAACTAGATTACCGCTCTACAATGCTATTCCACTTTAACTGCCCTGGCTGCCTCCTGTTGCATTCCTGGATTTGCAGTTTAAGGAGGGGCACTTAGAATTCTCAGCCAGAGAGCTCTTAGGCCTCACTGAACTGCACTCGTCCTCCATGTTTGCAGTTTTGACGTTTGCAGCTTTGATTATTCACGGATTTTACTAATACAGTATGTTCTCTCTAGGAATATCTAGGTCCTCCAAAAGTCACATTGAAGGACCTAGAGATTCCTAGAGAGAACACTCCACTAGGCATTTGCAGCTCCTCTAGCACAATTCTATGGTCAATGTCTGGCAGATGTTGACCATAGAGTTGCACTGGAAGACCCAGAGATTCCTAGACATGTGTTCTCTCAGGTAAAAACATAGCATTTTTGTTATTTGCGGTTTTTCCACATTCACGGGGGTCCTGTGCCCCTAACCCCAGCGAATGTGCAGGGATGAGTGTACAAACCTCAGAACGCAACAGGAAGCAGCCAGAGCAGTAAAAGTGGAATAGCAGCACTATAAGAGTGTAGTACGGAAATGTGGAAATCCTCTTCATATACGTATAGGTCCTGGATTGCTTTCCATGCTGCCATTCGCCAGGAAACACCAAGCACTGGGTTACTTGGCAATGAGGAGGTGGGCAAGCTTCTGCTGAGAGCACATTAGCTCTGCATCTGGTCCTGTCCCACCCCACCCACCCACCCACCCACCATACCTTGGTACTCACAAGAGATAGCAGCAAACGGCAGTGGTCACCAACATGGTAATAATCACTCTGCAGCAAAAAACAAAAGATGCTCAATTAGTGAAGCACACAAGATAGAAGGTGTTGGAAGGAAGTATCATAGAGAAAGGGGTTTGATGTGCAGGTGACACAAAGGATTGTGCCACTCTGGAAGGATGCCCCCCACAAAACTCCCTGGCAATGGAGACCTAGCCTACAGATGGCCAGGTCTGAGGGACTGGACGATGGCAGGCCTAGGAAAGAGGATGGTCTTCCTTGCCAACAGGGCCCTGAGAAGGCCTTGAGCCCGGGATATTCCTCCGTCCTCCTCCCTCTCGCCCAGGGAGACCAGATGTCCTCACCGCCAAGGAGGACAAGGCGCCCCCAAATGGAGGACATTCATTCAAAAAAAAATTCATTCAAACATTCAAAAAATGGAGGACATGCCCAAAACAAAAGCTAAAAACACTCCTAGAAATGTAAATCCATGCTTCTTAGTCATGCTCAGAATGGAGGACGTTTAGGAATTCCTCCTGGACAGAAGGCTGGAATGGAGGACGCGTCCTGGAAAAGGAGGACGCCTGGCTATCCTGCCCCCACCAAAAAAACCCCATGTAACGTGAGAACGGGGAGCCTGTGCTGAGGGAGCGCCTCACCCGCGGTTGGGCCCCTTCGGCACGAGCCATGGCCCGGCGAAGCCCACCAGCCCCCAGAAGATGGAGAAGAGGATGACCGGGAGGGCGAAGCTGTGCGCAGTCATCTTGCCAAGAGCCACTGAGAGGAGGAGACGCCGCCGCTGCCTTTGACTGGCAAGAGCCAGGTCCCGCCCCCTCCCTTCACCCGCGCCTCTCATTGGTCGCCCGGCACGAGGCTGCACTGAGTGGCAGCCGAGGCAGCGCCTCAGGAGCCGCTCTGATTGGCTGGCGCCTGCTCTTTCGTCATCCCCTCAGAGAACGGCTTCTCTTTCTTTTCCCCTCAGAAAATGTATCCCAGAGAAGCCAATGGGCCATGTTTATTTTTAGTGTGTGCCTTCGACTCGTTTCTGACATACTATGGGTCCAAAACACACGGGAGAAGCAATCCCGTCTGAGATTGCTTTAGAGCTAGGGAATCCGGGGAGTTGTAGTTTATTGTGGCACCAGAACTCTCTCTGACAGAAGCTAAATGTCTCACAAAAACTACAGTTCCCAGAATTCCCTAGCATTCAGCCTGGACAGTTAAAGCAGTTTCAAACTGGATTATTTCTACAGTCTGTTTTGGACTCTGGTGACCCTATTAGCTTAGTATTATATTCAGGGGTAGCCATGCTGGCCATATAGCAAAGTACAATAACACCCCAAACCCACAAAACAGTGATCCTTTTATTTAGCCAACCCAAATGCTCAAAACACATACTGAGGTTGAAACGTAATGGTAGGAGCAGTATCATCGTTAATCAAGGTGATTGGATGTCCAATGGAGGACAAGGCACCTCAATATGTATGCCGCTCAAGCAAAACGGAGAACATAACCAAAGAAAAACTCAAAACACTGATAGAAATGTAAACCCATGCTTCTTAGTCATGCTCCAAATGGAGGACATTGTGGAACTCCTCCTGAACAGAAAGTTTAAATGGAGGACATGTCCTGGAAAAGTAGGACCTAGGGTCACTCTGCCTGAGGATGAGTGTGTGACTCACCCAAGGTCACTTACTAGGTTTCCAAGGCCGAGCAGGGAATCAAACCCTGGTTTCCAGTCATAGTGAAACCAATAAGCCAGGGGTAGGCAACCTGCGGCCCGCGGGCCGGATGCGGCCCGGCAAGGCCTTGGGACCGGCCCCAGCCTGGTCCTGCCGCCGATTGCCGCCGGGGCCTTTGGGGGGCAATTGTCTATAGAAGCCTCAGAAACATGCATTTATATTAACATTTTTTTAAAAATCAGCAAATTTTTTCGTGTGTCCTCCATTTTTTTTTTAAAAAGTGTCTTCCATTTGAAAATTTTGTCCTACATTTGTCCTGGTTTATTTATATATTTAATTTTTTAAATTTTTTTTAATTATTTATTTTTTGGCTTCGGCCCCCCAGTTGTCTGAGAGGCAGCAACCCGGCCCCCGGCTCAAAAAGGTTGCCTACCCCTGCAATAAGCCATGCTGCAAAGTACAATAAAGTCCAAGCGATATACCTTTATTATATATGACTAACATCATCAGTTTTTCCCCCCCTCCTGTATGAATTTAACACCTGTGCCTGAAGAAGAAGCCAGCGGAGTTTCAAAAGGCTGCAACATATATTTTGTACATTTTGGTTGGTCCAATCAAGGCATCAGTTTTGTGGATTTTGGATGTTATTTTACTTCTTTTCTCCCTGAACTGACACGAAGGGCAGTGTTCATCTTCATTACCAAACCGAGGGTACCAGACTTGTCAAAGATGACTCTTTGGTCATGTGGCCAGCATGGCTGCACAGAACGCTCTTACCTTCCCGTTGAGATGGTACCTATTTATCTAATTGAACTTTTACATGCTTTCAAACTGCTAGATGAGCAGAAGCTAGGACTAGTGATGGGAGGCCACTCTGTCACGTGGCGCTTGGACCTTGAACTGCTGGCCTTGCGATCGTCAAGAGTCAGGGTCTTAACTACTGAGGCACAGCATCCCACTTCTGACACATCATTTTGGAGCACAACTCCCAGAATCCCCATGTTACATATTTTTTAATCTGTGTATTGCCACATACAAACAGCACTTGTGGTATCTTCTTCCTCATTTGCCAAAAGTACACCGTAGATTTGGGCACTGCAGCTTCATGGAGAAGGGCATTTTCTGCTTTGCCTCTGGCAGCATAATCTCTTAAACCAACCCTGCCTCATATTATAAGATATTACAAAACAGCCAGTAAGTTTGTCATAAGGAAGGCTGCATGAGAACAATGTAAGATTAATAATGGACAAGCTTTTTATTAAATAAAGGTATGTTCACCAACTGCATTACATTATTAATATATTCATAAAATTCTAGTTAAAGAAATCGGGGGTATATTCTTACAGAAAATCCATGATATACAGTAAGCCTGCCCCACCACCGCTGTAAGTTTTAAAAATGTAGCCACCTGTTGTTCATCAACAATTCTGGGGATACAATCCCAATGTATACTAATTCTGTTGTATTTTATCCTTCACAAATGTAGGAATCAAGCAAAGGTGGAGAACATCTCTGTATGTTGGTGAACTGCAGCTCTTACCACCCTCAGTTAGCATAGGGATAGAAGATGCAGTCTAAGGGCATCTGGAGGGCTATAGGTTACCCACCCCTAAGGAAGAGACTCCACCAAAATTAGACTGCAGCTGCAGCTTCACAGAGATGGCCCAGTAGAATCTGAAATGCATCTGAAACATTAGTAGTTCTTACCAGAGACAGTCTTATCTGCCTCACACCCTAGCAAAGGATAACTCAACAGATGGTGGCCCCTGTTCCTCAAAACACTCCACATCAGGAAGTTAAGATGCTGCTCTTCAATATCTTCTTTTTGTCCAGGCCTTTGTCCAGCTGTGGCACATGTAGCAAGGCAGCAACTGACTCCTCAGCACCTGGCTAAAGAAAGCAGGACTACTTAGGGACTCGCCTAAGTTCATGCATCAGCCACAGGGCCACACTGAGCAATACCAAGGAACCTGACTGGTGAGTGGCTGCTAAAGGTGTTGGAACATAAAGAAGTAGTGTGCTGATGCCCAAGGTGACCTGCAAAGGAGCAAGAAGTGAAGTATCAATGAAATATCAAAAGAAAAAGCAGAATGCTTATCAATATGTCTGCAGTTTACAAAAAAAGTGAGTATCTCTTACCAAAGGGTGGGAATCATGTGGCCATTCAGATGTTGTTGGGTTGCAGATTCTACCAGCCCTAGCCAGTATAGCCAGTGGTGAGGGATGCTGGCAATTGCAGCTCAACAAGATCTGGAGAACTGCATGATTCACACCCTTGAACCACAAAAGAACTACAACAGAATCACAAAACAAGGGTACCATTCTATGAGGGAAGAGCAACTGCAGCATTGCAGCAGGTCAATTGTTGCCTCACTGCCAGGTCATAAAGTTCAGCCAAAATTAATAACACAATCACTTCTAGTTGTAACTTCTGGGTCTGAAAGTTGTTGTTTTTTAAAGTAAATCCACTTATCCTGGAAACTTCCAAGAGCAGCACATGGCCATTTTGGGGGAAAGAAAGCAAGGGAAAAGTTAATGGTGGGTGCCAGCGCCTTGGAGGATCAAAAAAAGGTTGAGGGGCATATGATTGTCCCCTTGCTCTATATATAACAAAGCAGTTTTGGAAACAAAACGGGATAGTGCCTCTGCTCCTGGTTGTTGCTACAAATTTCCTTTCACTTTCTTTCACATGCACATACTGTTAAAAACCTACTACTAGAAATACTAGTTGTAGCAATATTTTAACTGTGCTTCATGGCGACAAAGTAATCTCAATTTAAACCCAAGTTGCAGAGGTAGCATGGAAAGGTAGTAACCATAACCCTACTTTGGGTTTCCATAGCACAGCATTACTGCATCTCCATTTTTGTCTTTTGTCTTAAAGCAAAGACAATTGTTGCCACTAGTTCCAGTTGTACATGGCTGAGACAGGCATCCAATAACACATCAGATATGAACAGGTAGGCAACTGGAAGGAGGGCAGATTATTATTCATGATCAGAAGTTATTATGTGCCTAAAAGTGTTAAAAGACAGAATCAATACCTGGAGGTATGCTACAGCCATTAAAGAAGCAACTGCCATTCTAGTCCTCCGTGGGAGAGGAACTTTCTTAGCAAACAGGTAGAGAGCTGTGATGGCTGTGACAGAAGAAACTCCCTAAAGAAGAGAAAAGTACTTTGTGAAGGAATGAGTAAATACCTTCCAAAAAAAAAAAAAAATCTTAGAAGAACTACTATTTTACAAGATAAGCAGACTTCGATGGGGAAATGGCACCAGAATTAGATAAACAGATCCATACTCTACACAAGTATCACATTTCTTCACATCTCTCTGGTTGATTCATATTCCTGATAGCTGTCCACAATAAGGAGTTCAACACTGGCTTTAGCAGCTAATCAGTTCCAATTAAAAATCTCCACTCAGCTCTGCTTTTAACTATCTCACAATAATAATGCATGCATGTTTTCAGGCACAAAGAAATGTATAGAGTACAGTACAGCCACCATTCATTTAGCCTTAAATAAAGATGGTCTTCATTGCCTACTCTGTTACAACCTTTATTTCTGGGACAGGGAATATGTAACTCTCCAGATGCTATGCAAAGTAATCTTGCAGCACCTATCAGACTAACTGAAAGACAGAAGTTGGTAGCATGAACATGAGATGCTGCTAAACTGGAAATCCCTGCATCCCTTACCATTGGCTGTGCTAGCTAGGGCTGGTGGGAGTTGTATATCCACATTCTTACCCCTGCTTTAATTGATTACAGCAGGAACTGAAAGCAATACCTTAGAGATACTAATGTTATGCTTTATCCTGACATATGGACTCTCCTATATTCCCAGTTTCTTTGCCATACAGAACAAAATCAAGAGAAACAAACCAATGAAGGTCACATACCAGAATTCTGTGATCAAACTGTACAGTTGTGGGATTCTCAAATGCATTCTTTAGCACTGGAGAAAAGGCAAGGAGGTCATCAGGAATCCAACGTTCCCCCATCTTGGGAAAGGAATTGTATACAAGTCCAGCATCCAGTCCTGCCACAAATGCCCCTATAGTTCCAGAAAAAGAGGCTAAACTATGTGTGGAGTAACACTAGCCATCTGACAATTACCACCAACGATGGTAAGAATTTACATTTATGTCCTTTCCCCTCAAGACTATACTGCAGTTCCCAGTGTGATGTACTGGCCTGTAGTATGCATTTTAAACAGATGTACCTTCTGTTAAGAAAAGGTGAGACCTTTGCTGAGATCTGAAGCCACTTCCCACAGATTATGGGGTTTGCTGACCACCCGAAACAAATGAAACAAAAATCTCTATTTGTTACAATGGGTATGATGTGTGTAATTTCTCACAGATATTCTCTTTTGTCAAAATCTATTTTAACTGTATGAATGAAAGTTTGTATTTGGCCCTTTAGAGATGGGCCTTTTAGTATGTACTCTGTACGTACTAGGGTTGCCCGGGGGTGTCTCTTTCAGACGCACCCAACCCTAGTATGTACAGGGTACATACAAAATGGCGGCGCCCATTCTACATGGGCGCTGTCCGGGAATGCTGCCAGCAAACACTGACAAGTGCTGATAACAGTACTTTCAGCCCAGTGAAAGTAAAGCAGACTTTGCAAGGAAGCAAACTGAGAGCAGTCCGAGAATACACGCCGAGGTCAGGATTCCAGTAGTCCAAACGTTCCGAGAGTCAAGCCGAAGTCAGGATACCGGGAAACAGCGTGGTAAAACAGTACGAGGTCAAAACAGCCAGGAGATAATGAAGGTCCGGTCCGAGGTCAAGGTAACAAGATGCGAGGAGCTAGTGCCAGCAGCAATCACGCCAAGAGATCATGCAATAAACTCTAGCAACCAGCAACAGTCTCTCTCCCACTTAAGTAAGGGAAACTCTCCCTCGTGCCACCTGAGGCTGGTTGGCTAATTGCCTCTTGGCAATCCTCTTTGATCTGCGCCTGCAAGCACTCTCAGCCCTTCTCTCTTGGTAGGAAGGCACCTGCAGGCAAGCTTTGTCTCCAGAGTCACCACTAGGCTGTGGTACCATAGGAGGCCTCTCTTCAGCACTAGGACCTGGTTGAACCTCCTCCTCTGGGGCTGGAAGAGCACAGCTGGGACCTGGCAGAGCAGGATCAGCACCTGGCGTTGCCTCAATCAGCCCTTGCTCTGGAGGAGGCTCATCCTCCTCCTCATCCTCCGAGAGCTGATCTTGGCTGGCCATGACAGGCGCCGCCATTAGGACGTCACGGCCGCGCCGCCTCCAAATGGAGTGACACAGATGTGATGTCCTGGCGCCGCAGAAGAGCGACTGTGGCGCCCTTTCCACAGCACTGGAACGAGCTCCGAAATGGAGCTCGTTCCTGGGTTTGTGTCGCTGACGCAGTCTTTACATGGCTGCACCAGCAACACAAAGGAGAAAGGGGCCGAGTGGCCCCTTTCTCCTTTTCCTGCTGCTGTCGGGTGTCCTTGGGGCATGAAGCCCCAAGGACACCCCCTTTGCAGGCAGCTGGAAAGCAACCTTTTGCCGCTTCCTGCTGCCTGGGAAAGCGGCGGATCGGGGCCTCAGGGCTGCCGCTGTGGCAGCTGAGGCCCCGATCCGTCGGGGAAAGGGGCAGGTACAGGCTGCCCCAAAGGGGCAGTCTGTAAACTGCCTTTGTTGATATATCTATAAATTAAAACAAAATTTATAAATAAAAAAGCATAATTAATAATGGAGACCTTTACCTGAAAGTGCAGTGAGAAAGATAAGACCTGCTGTTCCATGAGCAAACCTTCTTAAGTGTAGGAGATGGCGAGTTTCAGGTAACTGTGAAAAATATAAGGAGAAATATGATTAAAGGGATAGACAACAACCTCTCTATACATTCTATGAGGATGAGCAAGGCCACTAAGGCTGCAATCCAATACACATATTTCCCTAGGGAGGAAGTCTCACTAAATTCAACAGGGCCTAGTTTTAAGAAGACATGAATCGGATTCCAGTGTATGTGCTCTGCTGGCTCAGGACACAGAACTCTTCAATAGATCCTTATCCACAGACAAAGATCTATGTTTCACTGTTAATGGCTAAGTCAGCAACAAAAACTAGATGCCCTTTCTGCTCTCTTCATATAACCATTGTGTGGCATATCTACAGTATAACTCCAGTTCAGCCACATTTTCCAGAAACTATTAGGAATTCTTAGTATGTGAGATAATATCTGCATTGTCAGTATCTTGCTTTAAGCCAAAAACTATCAGGATCAGAGCAGCAGGATGCAGAATCACATTCCTCCCACATGAGTACAGCAAGTGAACATGACAGAATTTCTTCTGTTGCTTTAACCCTTTGATTAAGAGATGGATAATCACTAACACTTACTTTTTTCACTCAGGTTCTCCACTTTTACACACCTTGTGCTGTGGCAGTAGTAATGATAGTCCAGTCCACAAGCTATAGCAATAAAGAACAAGTGCAGATCCCAGGTGTGCAGCTAGACGGTACTGGCTAACGCGAGGGATATCATGAGAGTCTGGCTTTTCCTCCAGTCCACTTTTTACCATGTACCAGCCCAAGAGCCCCTACCAAAAACAACAGAAGAATTAGAGGTATGATACAAAGCCCACTATTACTTCTGTTAATATCATATATAGTAAACTCTCTGCCAAAGAACTAAGATCTAACAATATCAAAGCAGATATCCAGTTCACTTTCATCATCTCATTTTTCATCACAGTTTTCAGAAAAGAACATCCTACACTTATTGGCAAAAAGAGAAAACAGCTGTTTGTAGCCTGTGCCAAAAGAGAAGAAAACTGCCAAGCTGTGAAGGGGTGCTCTTTCTGAACATCACACTGAAGAATCTGCAGAATTACTGGGCATCACAATCCTAGCATTACATACATCATCATCAGCTCTTGCAGCTTTCATTTTCTATCTCAGTTACCTTGGATACCTCCATAGTTGTTTAATGATTTCAAGATTTCAGAGTTTTTTCCTACCTGGAAACAAACAAACCCACAGAGGGCAAGGACTCGACCCTTCAGGGACCGGTTCAGATAGCCTTTCCTCCAAAAGTAAGCTGCTGGAAGGATGTAAGCCAATCCAACAAGCCTTCCCCACATACGGTGTGAATATTCCATGTACCAGATGAATTTGAACTCTGTCAGTGTCATGTCATGGTTTAGGCTGTTCAATTTGGGGAGAAAAGATGTAATAATAAGCAATATTAAAAAAGAATTTAAAAGCTCTACGCAAGATGTCATCATCCTGTCTTTCCACCTTAATTTCCTTCCAGAAGCACTATCAAAAACTGCCCTCTCCTGGGATATCTCTTTACTTATGATAGCAGAGGAGATGTCTCTCTCCAAAGGAAATTTAATTTCTAGGAATCTTCACACTTACATTTTAAATTCTGGGAACTGCTGATACTTTTGGAATTCTGCTTCCCATTCTTGCTGTGTCTGAGGAGGCTTCATCTCCCGTACCAAGTGCCAGTCAACCATTGAAAGTCCAGATTCTGTCAGCCTGAGAAAGACAACACAGCAAGTATTTACCACTTGGAGAAGCTGCTATAATATGAAATGTGGAATATGCATGTGTCTTTAGAAAGGCAGCTTGAAAACCTAAGAGGAAAATTCAGAACCTGATGTGAGTGCATTATCTCAATTATGCATACACTTGTCCCATGCTTTTGCCACACACCTAGTATTAGATACTTGCTGCTGCTCTGTGCCTTCAAGCCGTTACCAACTTACGGCAAGCCTAAGGCAGTCCTATCATGGAGTTTTCTTGGCAAGATTGTTCAGAGGGGGGCTGCCTTTGCCTCCCTCTGAGGCTGAGACAGTGTGATTTGCCAAAGGTCACCCAGTGGATTCCCATGGCTGAGTGGGGATTCAAACACTGGTCTCCAGAGTTGTAGTCCAGTGCTCTAACCATTATACTATACTTGCTTCTAAAAGAGGTGTGGCAATCGTGTGGCCATCCAGATGTTGTTAGACTGCTACTCCCAGTAGGCAAAGACATGGACCGCACAGGAAATGGTGAGAAATGCAGTCCAACAACATTTGGAGCACCATGTGATTCACATATAATTATTATTCTGCAAGTCTAGAAGTAAAATGCACTGAACAAGGTGATATTTTGAGTGAACAGCTCCTTTGGTGCAACAGCTCCATTGGCTCTGGTCTGTTTATATCCATAATTCAAAGTGTTAGTTATGACCTACAAACCCCTACATGGCTTGTGGCCAGGCTATCTGAAGGACTATATTGCCCTATATGACCCTATTTAAGCTCTAAGATCTTTGGAACAGGACGTTCCCCTTTTCCCACTTTTTCTCAAGCTTCTTTTGGTGGGTACTTCCAGACTTTGGAACTCCCTCACTATCTCCTTGCTCTCCTTTTGCTAGCAAGTAAAAACTTTCCTATCCTGTCAGGCTTTTAGGAATTATCTATGACAGGCTTTTAATGGTGTGTTGTGATGCACTGTTCATTTTTAAATATTATTTTTTTTAAGGTGCCCTGAGTCCCAATATTGGAGAAAAAGGAGGGAGGTTAATTAATTAATTAATTGTACTTCTATGACTTGGGCGAAGCTTTCTGATTTGTATCTATAATGCTGTTACATATATCAAATCATGCATTGTGATATGGAACTCTTGTCCTTTCAAGGCACTTGTAAAATAAGGACAGAAAAGTTATGACACAGGCATCCAAAGGGAAGGAGGGTCACAAAGACTATCTCAGAGCCTAAAATAATCATTGTGAGCTTCCTGCTCTATGGAAATTTAATTCCACATGCTATAGGGGCCACCTAGAATTATCATTCCTGTTGCATAGCAGAAATATCCTAAAAAGAAGGAAACAAACTTGTTGGGGGCAGAAAGATCCACCATCTAGGAGAACTGGGGATTTTACTGTCAAAAGCAAAAATAAAGTTACAGTGGTACCCCGGGTTACGAAAATAATTCGTTCCGCCGCCGCGTTCGTAACCCGAAATCCTTCGTAAGCCGAAAAAGCCATAGGCGCTAATGGGGAAAAGCCGCGATTTCGTGCGAAATAGCGCCGAAAAGCACCAAAAAATTTTTCGTAACCCGAAAAAACCTTCGTAACCCGGAACAGTTTTTTCCTATTGATTTTTTTCGTAACCCGGAAATTTCGTAAGGCGGCGCATTCGTATCCCGGGGTACCACTGTAGTGAAAACCTAAGGAAGACAAAGTCTCCTTACCGAGTAATGCCACCAAGCACCACAGCCCCAGCTACAGTGCCACTGCAGATTAAGAGCCAGCGTCCTACAGCCCGATTTGCCACAGCATTGGGGACAGGTGGTACCGTCACTCTGGCATGAGAAGCCACTTCTGATACAATACTGTGTTGTGTCCGTCTTTGGGGAAGTTGCCACCATCGGAAACATTGCTGAGGACACAGAAGTTGGTGACAATTGTTATTGATCGTACTGAGAACAAATCTCCAATCCATCATATAGCTACAACAAAATGAAAAAGTGCTGCTTACATAAAACTAGGAAACAGGGCCACAGAAAAAGCTCATTAGAGTCATGTGTATCTTTGCTACATCAAGAAGATTGTCTTTAGTACAGAAAACCGTTCTAAGAACCAAAAGGATTAAGGATCTCATTTTTAGGTGACCCAAAACAGAAGAATGGATAACAGAAATATTACTGTATATACTCATCTATAAGTCTAGAAATTTGGGTTAAAAAACTGACCCCCCTAAAAACTGAGTTGACTTATCCCCAAGTCAATGTAAGTACTGTACTTTAACTCATATTATATAGGTATGTATGTATGTATGGTGAAAGCCAAGAGTTTAATCTGCCTTGAAGCACTGACCCCCCTCTACTCTCTCATCCATCCAGCCTTTAGTATGAGCACAAACGCCGGCTGGAATTTTGCAAGTTCTTTGCCACTGCTTTCCTTTGCTTCATCCTTTAGATTCGGCCGAAAAGCGACGTTTTAGGGTTAGGGACCACGCACCAACCGCACGGTCCCTAACCCTAGAACGTGCCAGTGGCGGCATCATGGTGGCGTCTTGTCCACACGGGCGCCGCCATGATGACGTCACGCACGCGCCACGTCCAAACATTGGTGTGACAGGAACAAACACTTGATTTGGTTTTGCAAATCAAAGCAAGCTTGGACAGACAAGAGACAAGACTCAAATTTGTCTGCTCCAAACAAATAACTCTTCCCTTCTTTTATACTTATGGCAACCCATTACATCATCCAGTTGTTTGAAAGACTGCTCTACTAACACCAGTCATTAAAGGGTAATTCTATCCTTTACATGTAATTCAATATATAGTTACAATTGACAGATACAGCACTCAAAGCAGATTGCATTAATTTAAAAAACATGTATCTCTCATCTGCCTATAGATATGGTTATCTAAAGACGCATGCGCTTACCAGCTGTCTTTAAACGTAATTAGCTAAAAAGTATATATGGTTAGGTCACGTATACCTTCCATCTGGCTCTGTATTTTAGACAAAGACATCTCCAACCAAGCTATATTTAAGACCATTCTTGAATTATAACAGTTTTAATATTGAGGAATCACTCTTATATGTTTCATTTCTCCAAATCTCGCGACTTCAACAGACGAGTATCTGCAGTAATAGCTGCTGGCTAAGAAGCTCAGCACAACTGATGTATGTCCTCAATACTACATTTTTAAACACAAGGTATCCACAAGATACCTTAGATGCACTTAAAGCGGGGTCAAACTGGATTATATCTTCCGTGTGGACGCAGCCTCTGGCCCCGTTCCCATTCCAAACGAGGCACATGCTATTACCTGGCCCAGAGAGGAGGCTCTTCCTCGAGGCGGCGGCAGGAAGCGAGCCCCTCCGAGCGCCGTCCGTAAAAGCATCGCTTCCAAGGCAATCAAACAGAATAAATTAAATTACATAAATAAAAACACACGACCCGGAAGTAGCTTCCCCCTCTGACCCGGAAGTGATCCCAAACACTTCCCGCCGCACGAGGGTCGGGCGCTCCTCGACCGCGAGCCTCACGTGACTGTTAGGAACGCGCCTCTCTCTCGCGCGCGCGGCCAACACAGGTAAGAGGCGAGAGGGGCGTGGCGTGTTTGTGGGCGTGGTTTCCGTTACGTGGGCGTGGCTTTTCCTTCCCACCCTGAGGAGTCCCTCTGGCAAGGAAGCGTCAACAACAAGGCTCGCTCTCTCTGAGGCGGGATGAGGAGATGGGACCGGAAGCAGGGCCCGAAGGACGGGTGTGAGGGTGAGTGGGCGGTGACGGAAACAGGAAGGGGCGGCCGGAAGGGGTATCCGGTGGGCGGGCTCAGGGGTGGAAGTCCGGTCGGGGGTTGCCCTTTTAGGCCTCCTCCTCCTCAGTCCAGGGCTGGCTTTAAGAGGGAAGGAAGCACTCTAACTACGCTCTTAAAACGGGCCAGGTCGCTTTGACTGCTCTGGCTACCTTCTCCTGTTGCATTCTGGGAGTTGTAGTTTAAGGAAGGGGCGCTTGGAATATTCAGCTGGAGAGAAAGAGAGCTCTTAAGCCTCGCTGGACTACAAGCCCCAGAATGCAACAGGAGACAGCAGTTAAAGCGACACCTAGCAGCGGTTTTAAGAGTGTAGTGTGATAAGGAGGTAGCCATCCTTCCCACTCCACACCAGTGGAGGGGGGGGGGAACGGGGTATAAATCAATATAATAATAATAATAATAATCAACTATGATCCAATCCACACTGCAGGAATAATCCAGTTAGAGGCCACTTTAACTGCCCTGGCTCAGTGCTAGGGAATCCTGGAAATTGTAGTTTGTTGTGGCACCAGAGCCCTCTGTGACAAAGGAGGCTCAATGTCTCAAAAAACTACAGTTCCCAGAATTCCCTGGCATTCTGGATTATTTCTGCAGTTTGGATCATAGTTGTTTATTATTATTATTATTATTATTTTATTGATTATACCCCGTTTCCCCCCCAAAGTTGGGACTCAAAGCAGCTTACAGTCTAAAAACACAGTACAATAAAATACTTACAAAGGCCACCGTTTTGAGGAGGACTTGCCTTTTTTCTTTTTAACCAAAATAGTCTAGTCTCTGTGTGTGTGTTGTGTGCCTTCAAGTTGTTTCAACTTATGGCAACCCCAAGGCAAGGTTTGTTCAGAGGAGGTTTGCCATTGCTATCCTCTGAGGCTGAGAGAGTGTGACTTGCCCAAGGTCGCCCAGTCGATTTTCATGGCTGAATAGGGATTCAAACCCTGGTCTCCAGAGTCGTAGTCCAGTACTCAAACCACAGCGCCATGAGTTCCATGGAGTTCAAGGGGGCTTATTCCCAGGTGTGCATAAACCTGAAGCAACAAGGTTGCATCTGCACTGCAGAAATAATGCAGTTTGACACTACTATAACTTCCATGGCTCCGTGCTGTGCAATTCTGGGATTTGTAGTTTTGTGAGATATTTAGCCCTACAAACTACAGATCCCAGGATTCCATAGGATGGATCCATGGTAAGGCTGGGTCAAACTGCTTTAATTCTGAAGTTGAAAGCTTTCATGGCCAGCATCCATAGGGTTTTTTTTTGGGGGGGGGGGGGTATTTTGGGCTCTGTGGCCATGTTCCAGAAGAGTTTATTCCTGCTATTTCACTGGCATCCAGGGCTGGCATCTTCAGAGAAAGATCAAGATGTCAGCTGCAGATATCAGCGAAACGTCAGGAATAAACTTTTATAGAACATGGCCACAGAGCCCGAAATACCCACAAAAAACTATGCTTTAATTCTGCCAGTGTGGCAGCAGTCCAAGCCTCACTGAGCAGGGTGACCAGATGTCCTAACTGCCAAGGAGGACTCTGAAAAATGTAGACATTCAAGAAAAATTTAGGGCATGACCAAATAAAAACTAAAAATACTTATAGAAATATAAACTCAAGCTTTGGGGTCCTGCTCCAAAAGGAGGACGTTTTAAAAATCCTCCTGGACTGGACAGAAGGTTGAAGTGGAGGACATGTCCTGAGAAAGGAGGACTAGTCTGGTCACTTTGTTACACAGCTGAAGAGAAGCGTGTGGGAGGGTACTCTCAGCAGTCCCCCATCCTGAGCGACTGCGGAGGGGAAGGGAGAGCTAATCAAATAGGCCTTACTGCTGCTGTTTTGCTACGTAATTTGGAATTTTGATTTGTGAATTAACTTTGCTGCTCAGCAAGACTTCAGGATGAAAGGTGGCTTATTAAACATTTTGCAATAAGCAATAAATAAACAAATTAATAAATAAATAGCTTGTTATTAATGGGGAAACTTGCAGGCTGCCAAAACAGTCAAAGTTTTGTTTTTTTTCTTATACAAGCAGAAGGTGATGCTGCTTTTCTGTCCATACTATATTTACCCCTTATAATGACTGCATGCAGGATTTGGTTGTGTAGAGTGACCAGTGTTGAGAAGCCTATGAGTCTTCTGGAGGCTTGATGTGTCTGAGTGATGAATGTGAAAGAAACAGACTGAAAAACGGCAATAGGAACTAGAACATAAGATTAATAGAATCAGCTATTTTCCTTTCTTCTAAAGCAAAGCTCAGTTACCCCATACCTTCTGATCCTGTTTGTCTTCCAGGAATGGCCAATGGCTTTCTCATGGAAATATGCGTTGATTCAGTGGAGTCTGCTGTGAATGCAGAAAGAGGAGGTAATCCCCTTGAAAAAATGAATGATGAAGACACATATACCAGGATACTGAGGAATCTAACCTTGGGGCACATGGGTTATATGTAGTACCAAGGGAGGTATGGTTATTTCCCCTAGCCAGTATGAAATCACTCTGGGAACCCAGGTTGTTGGAAGAGTAGGCTAATAAATGCTATAGAATAAGAGCCTTCAAAACTCTCATCTGGATTAGTGATATAATTCAGATTCAGGACACTTCCTTTTAATGGCAAAACTGTTACTTGCATTGACCTCTTAGGCTGGACAGGTTGACAGTATATGTAACTACAGCCCTGAACAGACAGGCCCAAATAAAGGTGCTTTGGGAAATATGCTGTTTAAATGACACACACATCTTAAGAGGCCAGAAGCTGCGCCAAAGCTGTGCTCCAGTCCTTAGCAGCTTCCGGCCTAGGACGCATGCATCATTTAAACAACACACATCCAAAGTGACCCAAAGCAGCTTTATTTTGGCCTGTCTGTTCAGACCCTAAATTACAGCTCATCCTGTCTACAGGTACTTTAATTACTTTAGCAGTTCTATTCTGCTTTAGCACATTGAATCAGTCCAGTAGGCTTTCCACTCCACTAAATGCATGTGAGGAAGTAGACTTAAGGGGCAGTACAAACGGACAGCTCCGTGCTGCCCATCTTTGCCCCGTGTCTGTGCTGTCGCATCCGCATGCTGCAGCACAGATGTGCTGACTAAAAGCCGCTCTAGGCGGCTCACTTTTTGCGCCGTCATAAGGGCTGCGATACAGCCCTATGATGGCTCTTCCTCCCAGAGCAGTTTGGGTGCTCAGGCTCCCGCAGGTCATGGTTGCATGGGCCGCGCAATCATGGCGGTGCCCACACATCATAGGGCTCAGGAGCGTGCGGTTGGTGCGCGCTCCCGAGCCTTACCATTGCCGCCAGGCCGCTGCTTCCTGGCGGTGTGTACTGGCCCTTAAGTCTACAAAAGCTCATGGTCATGCTGCCAACTTCCTTCTTTCAATGTGAAGTCAAAGGCTTTCATGGCTGGCATCCGTAGTTTTTTGTGGGTTTTTCAGGCTATGTGGCCACGTTCTAGAAGAATTTTGTTCCTAATCTTTCTACTGCATCTGTCGCTGCCATCTTCAGAGAAGATTCTTCTTTCAATTAGTCTCAAAGGTGCTACAAGATTTCTCTACATACTGATTCTACGGACTAACACGGCTATATCTTTGGAGTCCAGCAGCAGAATTACATAGGGCATAGCCTGAAATCTCCAAATCACTTATTTTTTTGTTATTCTCATGGGTTCTCTTTGGAGTGGCATCTGTGTGAAGAAGTTAAATATAGTGAATAAAACTTATTATTCATGAATGATGGCTCAAAAGTACCCAGTATTTTTGTACATTCATTGGGAGAAGGACCACATTGCCTTTGTTCTTCATACCCTACATCCCTATTATAATATTATTCTCCATTTATATTGAGAGGTTTTAATTGTGACCCTGTTGCAGGTGCTGGCCGCCTTGAATTGTGTGCCAATCTGATGGAAGGAGGAACGACACCCAGTATAGGTGAGTTGATGCATACAGGTTAAGATCCAATCCACTGGATTTCTACAGAATGTAACAATAAAAATCCTGTAAAAGTTTTGTATTGTATACTAGACCTCTACTTTTTAGACCTTTTCTTCCTAGTACAGAAAGGAAGAACCTGGTATTCTACTTATTGGGCTAGAATGAATATGCTATTAGCCCTTCTGAGCTAATTATCCCTTCTGAGCTTGTTATCAAGATAGTTGTTATTTTGTTGTCCTGTTGTTTTTGTTTTCACCTTCCTTTCTTCAGCAGCACCTTCTTCTCCAAAGTTCTGCAAACAAATATTAGACCCTCGGCACTCTGGATTAGCTGAGAGGCAAATTCCCTTTTTTGACTACTCCCTGCAGGTTAGCCTAGCACAGTGATGGTGAACCTTTTATAGACCGAGTGGCCAAACTGCAACCCAGACTCCACTTATTTATTGCAAAGTGCCACGTCCCTCTGGCTTTCTAGTAAGAAACTCTGGCAAACTCTGTGCTAAGGAGACAGCATGTGTGCCCACAGAAAGGGCTCTGAGTGCCACCTCTGGCACACGTGCCATAGGTTCACCATCACTGGCCTAGCAGGTTGGTAGTTCACTGGAAGTAATATGTCATTTCCAGGTCTTTGTTAGGTTGGTCTGCAGCCTAAGCAGGATGTTTGGGAAGGGGTAGAGGAGGAAAAAATGCAAACAGTTTTATTTTCCAGTAATTTGGAAACATTTGTGATGGTTTTTTTTGGAGGGGGGAGTGGAATAGCTCACAATTATCATTTCTGGATTGTGATCAGTTCAGTTTTCAGCCTGAGAGGTTTTGATAGGTTCTGGTGGTTCTAGGGAGAGAGGATGCAAACTATCACAGTTTTCAGGCCTGAAAAATATATGAGGAGTGTCTGGAGCTTTTAGGGATGAACCAGGGGCGTTGGAGGCTACACAGATGGAGGCTAGAGGCTGTATCCTGATCCACATCTTAGAGTGTTCTTCTTTCTCTTCTCTATTGCTCTTGTATAGCGCTGTGTTGAAGGTACAGCTCTGCCTGATTTTGGCATGCCCCTTTTGTCTGTACTAAGTTCTACATTTTTGTAGTTGTCCTGCTCATACATCCAACCATGTCTCAAACATCTTTTTACATTCAGGGCTTCTGCAAGTAGTGAAGCAGTGTATACGGGTGCCAGTATTTGTGATAATACGGCCCCGTGGAGGGGACTTCCTCTATTCTGACCGAGAAGTGGAGGTGATGAAAGCTGACATCCGACTTGCCAAGCAACATGGGGCAGATGGTCTGGTGTTTGGAGCGTTGACTGAAGATGGGCGTGTGGACACGGAGCTCTGCACAGCACTGCTGGGTGAGATGACCTTTGCTTTCCATGAGGCTTATTTGATGCATGATTGTGACAATCATTGTAGGGCAGTGCCAGCTTTTAATTCCAAATATCTAATGTCTGTGAGCAATAAAGGAGGTAAATAATTTCTTCTCAGTAGGAGGTAAGATTTCATGTCCCCAAAGGACTAGTTATTTGGTAGTTTGCCATGGTATTCTCAGTTGTGATGTTTTTAGAGTAGTGGTGTGCTTAGAGTGGGACTGTAAAATCTGTTGTCCTCCAGATGTTATTAGACCACAGTTCCCATCAGTCTCAGGTACTCAGGTCAGTGGTGAGGAATTATGTGGAAAATATTTCAACAACATCTGGAAAGCTATGATTTTCCATCCCCTAGCTTAACAGCCAAAAGACAAGAATATGCTTAACATCCTTACTGTTAAACTTTGGGGATGTGCTTTTTTTTTTACATTTAATGTTGGTCCCATTTTTCAGCTGCAAACCATTCTTCTTTACAGATCAAGGGAGACAATATTTGTCTTCCTTGCTGAATATCTCCTGCTTTATAATACCAGATCTCACGTCCACAGAGGCAAAGGCACGGTACAAACTGCCCCAAAGGGCCGGGTTTGTGGTGCTCCTTTTTGCTCTGGATTGGGGGCAGGGCAGCCTCACCGGCAGCCCTGTGACCCCAATCCGGAGTTTTTCCGGACCGGACCATGGAGAAGTGGCAAAATGCCGCTTCAGCGTGGTGCGGAAAAGGGGTGTCTTTGGGGCTTCGTGCCCCTGGACACCTTGGGAGCCAGAGCCATGGGTGAAAGGGGCCACCTGGCCCCTTTCACCCCAGCATCGTTCTCACAGCTGTTTGGTTGCTGCTGGAACGATGTACGCGCCTGTGTGGACAGGAGGCCACCATGATTACGCCACCGCCACGTCCTGGGGTTGCGGGGCGTGCGCTTGCTCTGCCCCTGCACAACCCTAGTACGTGGCAGTATCCACTTAATGTCTGATTCCTTACAAGCCTGCAAGACTTTGCAGCTGATAGCCCTCATACACCTTTAATTAGGAAAGAGGATCACAAATAATGTCAGTATTAGGAAATACTAACCATCTTCTTATATTTTAATTTCAATTTCTAAATTGCCTTTCACAAGAATGGGTTCCAGGGTGATATGAGGGAGAGTCAACTTGATTTAGTGTTTGAGCACTGGACTGCAAATGGAGATCAGGGTTCAGTTCCCCACTTGACCATGGAAACCCACTGTGTGACCTTGGGCAAGTCACACACTCTCACCTCAGAAAACCCCATGATAAGGTTGCCTTAGGGGTCATCATAAGTCGGAAATGTCTTGAACATACACAGTAATGTAAAACAACAAAGTTCAAATCTATTACTACAATGCTATTAGATTAGACAATAAACATAATCATCACACAGGCAGACACTGCCTTATGAAAGGGAAAAGGCAGTGAATAAATACCATGAACAGGAGGAATACAATGTTAACATTTCATTGGTGTTTAAAAATGTTTCGACCTGACTTTGAAATGAATGTAATTTTATAGTTCCTTAAGAAATGTTTTCCAAAATCAGTGCCATAGCAAAGATATCTGATCGTTTGAATTATATTATTTACATTTCCAATTGTTTATACAGAGAGAAGGGCCTCGTCTTAAGAAAATGTTGTGTGCAGACAAGTTGGCATGAGGAGAAGCTTCTCTAGATATTTGAGTCCCACGCTATTTATTCCTTTAAAGGTAAATAGCACACCTTGAATTTGGCTTGGAAATAAATAGGCAACCAGTGTAGATCAGTCAGAAATTGAGCTGCACAACTAACAATTATAGTGTTATAGTTCTAAAGCTTCCAGATTACCTTCAAAGGCAGTTTCTGAAATAACAGAGTACAGTAATCCAACCTAAAGGTGCACAGCAGTAAAGAGGTTGCCAGAAAAGGAATTCTAGTTAGAAACAAAGGCCCGTTACAAATGGGCATAAAAGTACGGACTGGGTCCTTACTAGGGTTAGGAAGGGGCGTCACTTCTTGACGCCTCTAACCCTAGTACGGACCGAGTCCGTACAAAATGGCAGCACCCTATGCACACGGGCACCGCCATGACTACATCACAACCGCACCGCCTCTAAATGGGGTGGCGCGGTTGTGACGTAGTGGAGCTGTGTGAGGGCACCTAGGGCTCCCTTTCTGTGGCCCCAAAAGGCCTTTGTGTCGCTGGGCGCATCCTTTACATGGCTGCGCCAGCGACGCAGAAGAGAAAGGGGCCAAGCGGCCATCGGGTGTCCTCGGGGCTTCAAGCCCCTTTCCAGGCCACAGGGAAGCGGCCTTTTGCAGCTTCCCCGTGGCCTGGAAAGCGGCGGATCGGGGCCTTGGAGGCTGCTGTTGTGGCAACTGAGGCCCCGATCCAGCGGGGAAAGGGCCGGTTACAGGCCGCCCCAAACAGGCGGTCTGTAACGCGCCATAGTTTATTTAACTTTGTGGCTGGTTAATCCACATAGCTAGCAGATGTTTCTTACTGCAAAATTATTTCTTCACTGAGTATACTGTATAAGTAATGTATGAGGGGCTTAATGTACAAAATGTGGGAAGAAATTCCCTATGGTGAGGCAGTGCTTAATCCTGGTGGAGACTATTGGTTTAAACTGATGCAGTTGATGCAAACTGATGATGAATCCATATTATGGAAGTAACGTTTGATGATGACTGTACTGGCTAGTGCTGAAGTGTATGGAGAGGTTGTTTTTCTCTCCAGAACCAGTAGCAGAAGTACCTTTGCTGGAAAGGAAAATGCTGTCTTCTCAGCAAAAGTGTCCTAGCTATCTGGACTCTGTTTTTTTTCCAGCCGCTTCACGCCCTCTGCCAGTCACTTTCCACAGAGGTGAGTATTTTGGACTTCTAGTGGGGAATGCAAGCTGGATGTTTCCTTGCAGGCACTTTAAACTAGCCTGTGGAGTACTGTGTTGATTAAAGTTGGTCATTTCACAACAGTAGTGCTGTCTACTAGGAATTTGTGGTCCTGTATGACTAGGCTTGGGAAGAGGGAACCACTGTCCCATGGGGAATTCTCATGTGGCCCACCAGCTTCTCTCCAAAGCCTTGACCCTCTCCCCCAAGCAGGGAACATTTAATCTCTGTAATCAAAAAGAAAAGATGTGGCTCCATGTGTGAGGAATCTTAAATAATTCATTAGAGATAATGGTTTTCCCTGCCTTCATTGGCATCAGTGTAAATTTTTTAAGGCTATTTGCATCCTCTCCAATGCAAAATGTTCCCCCCCACCACACACTCAAAAATGCTTCTTTTCATGTTGCTATCTGGTTTCTGAAAAGTCTCTAGTGCCACCAATCAAGATTTTAAAGAAACCTAACTGCAATGTTTATGTTGGGGTGGAGGGACATTTTTAGAGGGTTGGGGAGCAACTTGGATTGTCCGACTGCTCTTCTGCAGTCCTCAATGTGTTGTTCAAAGCCAATTCAGCTCTCTGTTCAAAGAAGCTGCCCCACCCCAGACTAGGCCCATGTCCCAACATGTGGTTTGCCTTCTAGGAGATTTGCCAGTACAGACATAGTCCATTTTCCCTGCAGCTTTTGACATGGTCTATGATCCGATGACAGCCTTGGAAACACTGATATCACTGGGGTTTGAACGGGTGTTGACTAGTGGTTGTGACAGCTCTGCCCTCGAGGGGCTGCCCTTGATAAAGCGGCTGACTGATCAGGTGAGATGTCATCTCTCCCCACTTTGTAATACTGCTGATACTTTTGCATCACTTTTTGAAGACAAGGTAGCTCTCAGTCATCAGCTTCAGGTTGGTAATGGTATTACACTGATGAATGGTGCAGTCTGCCTCCGCAGCTGAATATATGGAATGTGTGTATATTATAGCTCCTTTTGGTATCACATTAGTCCCTATAGGATGCTGCAGCAAAATATTCTGTTCTTCTCAGCAAGGTACAAAATATGTGTACACCTATGCATCATGTTTCCAGCAGAATATACTAGAGCCAAGAACAAACAAACATTAGGGAACATGCAGTTGCTTAAAATTCCTTCATCTCTCTTTGTCTGTCTGTCTGTCTCTCATGATTGTAAACGTGAAGCAGCTGCACTGTGAGAAACAGTGATGAACTTCTTCAAAGGCCATATACTTTATTGGATGAATAATAAATCCTCAGCATGGGAGTAATGTAGACAGGCCTCTAGAAAAGAGTATTTAATTGCAAATTAAATTCTACAGATAATAAATGCTGTATCTTACTAAATAAGATGATTGTCCCATCCATGCATATGTTTTCTCTTAGAACGAAAATTACTAATTTGCTTTTCTTTCCCTTTTCAGGCTAAAGGCAGGATTGTTGTAGTGCCAGGTAGGATTCTGTTTTGAGTACCACTAGTTTGTGTAGGCCAGGCACCCTCAGTATTTTACTAGGCACTCCAGTTTTCCCAGGTGGTAAGAACTTCTGAGGTGCTCAAAACTTCCTTTTGAGGAGAGGGCATTGCAGGCTTAACAGTATCCTTATAGTATATGTTTGATCTATAAATCAGAACATAGCGGTATTAAATAGCTTTCTGTGATAGGCAGCAAACTCTGGAATTATTTCAGAATGTTAGAGCAATAGTGTGGATCCCCAGCCTACTTCTAATTCAATTATTCTGTTGTTCTAGTCAGTGGTCAGTACAAATTCAAACTGTAAAGAATTTCTAGCCACCTGTCCTTTCCTTACAGGAGTCACTGTTTTGGAGGCATTTGGGGTGGGAGAGGAGTGATACACAAGGAAATTACCACTCCAGGTGAAGTTTTCAGCTGTAGGTTTTTTGCCTTGGGTGGAATCAGGTGGTTTGGGGATCGGCAAAACAGAAGTTGGCCACATGTCCACAGGCTGTAGTTTTCTCACCCCAGATTCAGAGCAAAATATGTTCTCTTTTCCATTCACTGACTTTAGAGACCTGAATCTGTTTGTTTCTTGAAGTAATCAGTACTTCACTCCACATTTATGATTGGAAAATGGATATTCTCTCCACCAGGTGGAGGCATAACAGAGAGAAACCTGCAGAGGATCTTAGAAGGCTCTGGTGCTTCAGAATTTCATTGTTCAGCACGCTCTGCTAAAGACTCAGGCATGAAGTTCAGGTAACTATTCTCCTCTGACTGGCTGAGAAGTCCAGGCCTTGTCTATACCACTCAGTGCAGCTCTTAGCTGGCAAAGAGCATTAGGATCATTGGAACCTGAAACCGAAGCCTGGCACTGGTTTATAATGAATGAAAGTCTTAGGATGAGACAGCATTGAAATGGCAGCATTTGGCTTCTTTGGTGCTTCAGTAATTGTAATAGCAAATTATGTACTGGTATATTATGTATACTGGCCAAAATAGAATGGCATAGAATTTGGGATGAGGGTGTCTATATTCCATGTCTGTATTCTACAATGGAGTGGGCATTGCAAATGTGGCCTTTTGGGTGGGGTACACTGCCTCTCACAGCAGAGCTTGTGGGGAGGGGAATCAGCCAAAAGTGCTATTTTCAGTAAGAAACTGTTCTATGGAGTACAGTTTTTGCCCTAAACAGAAAAAAACATAACAGAAAAAGTGATCAGCGGTGAATCAAATATAAATTCTAGTTTCAGGAAATAATAAGGATATGGATCACATGGGACAAGAGGACCTCAAAATTATTTCCTAACCTTTTTTGTGTTCCCTCTCCTAGTTATTCTAGTCAGTAACTAATGACATGTTGGTTTACTTTTAGAAACCCCAGCATTACTATGGGGGCCTACCTCTCTACACCTGAATATTCCATCAAGGTGGCAGATGTGGCTAAAGTGAGGACCCTGAATGCAATTGCAAAGAATATCCTGTAGAAGAACATCCTGTGGGACAGGGAGAGCCTGAACACCGTGACCTGCTCGACTCTTAGGCATAGACATTTTGATAGCTCCCTTGACAGCATGTAATGGATATGGGGACATTCAAATGAAGAAGCTTGTGCTTGTTTTACCTCCTATTCCCACTTCTTAGTGTTGCTCCAGAGAGTCTCTTCCTTGAATATTGTAATGCCATTTGTGTGTGGGGAGTAAACTCTGGGGAGGGAGGGTTTTTAGCTAAAAAAATATTTTGCCATTGGGTTACACTTCCTGTGACTATCACTTCAATAAATCCTGAAGCTGCTCCATGTCACTATGGCTTTTCTTCACACAGAGGCTATGGCAAGAGACTCTGACCTTCTCTGGAAGTAATTGTGCCAGAGTGGTGCCCAGCCTGGGGAGGGCCTCAGGTAAGTGCTTGTTCCAGGAAGACAGTAGGGATGAGTGTACTCAGAATTGCAAGTTTCCTTGTGGACATGAATTTGGAAAATTACTTGTTTGGACTGTAATTCCTAGAATCTTCCAGGCATGTTGACATATATAAGGTAGGGGATTCTGGGAGTTGTAATTCCCAAAAGTAACTTCCTGCTTCTGGTAAATGGCTAGATGAACTGGAATTATTTGCCTCTTCAAAGCACTGAGATCAAACTGAGTATTGTTCAAAGAATTCTTCAGTACATAGAATATATTTCCTTATGGAGAATGGACACCCAAGGACACAGTCACAGTGTGGGAGAACAGTACAACTGTGTATATTTTATGTGACTGCAGGATTTGATCATTTGAGAGACTTGGAAATTGTCAAGTACTAAGTTGTATGGAACAGGACAGTATGGAGGGTGGAGCAGAGATTGCACTAAAAGCATTTTTTTAATTTTGTAGCATTTGCCTTCATTTTTGAAGAGAATCATATTTGTTTGTTTAGTCATTTATTTATATCTATTTTAAACCACTCAATAGTTATAGTTTTCTTGGTGATACACAAATAAAATAATGAAAAAATAAAAGTGATGGAATAATAGATAAAACAACATGGGATAGAACTAATAGCAGAAAATAAAACAGTCCAAAGATGTAAAAGCACTAAAATGATCTCCCCAAATGCCCCATGAAATAAAAAGATCTTCACCTGGAGCTTTAAAAAAAATATAGCCTACAATACAAGTGCCAGGTGAGCATCTCTGAGCAGGATTCCCCCCTCTCCCCAGATGGAGAGCCATTCCTAAAAAAGACCTGTCTCTTGTAGTCAACCACCTTGCTTCATTTATCTGGCAGCCATGGACCCGGGCCTCAGATTTGGAGTGTTGTTTGGTAGACATGAAAGGAGACAATCTTATTAGATAATTTTAAGGTTAACAAACAAAAAAAACAGCACATTGAAATGGGTCTGGAAACGGACTAGTGTTTGATGCAGATAGCAAAGTACCAGCATAATATATACAGCTCTTCAGGAGAGTTAATATTTTATAAGAATAATACAGTATGAAGAGCAAAAATCAGGAAACCTTTGTGTTTTGGTCTCACTCAAGTTGGGGAAGTTGATCAGACTCAGGGAAATGCTAGATTATGTAGCAATCAGTCATGGTGGCTGTCATATTAGTGAGATAGCAAATTAAAGAAGCTGTCTAAGACGTGGTATAGATGCGCCAAATGCGCCGTGTTGGCGGCGTACTAGGGTTAAGGGACCACGTGACAACCACACGGTCCCTAAGCCTAGTGTGGCATGGCGCCGTAACAATGGCAGCACCCTGTGTATACAGATGCCATCATTGTTATGTGATGGACGTGTAGCATCCGCTTATCATGCCGTGCTTGTGGCATTTGGCATCGCAATGGCGGCGCAGGTTTTTTTCCTCCACAGGGAAGCCACGCGATTTAGCAGCTGCTGCTTCCCTGAAGGGGGAAAAAGGCATTGGCAAGCCTCCCTTTTTGGGAGGTGTGTACCGCACCTTAGGCACTGATATTATGGGTCTGAAACATGGGTCACTTATCACCAATGCCTACGATTCCTCGAATGCTTTCATCAGCGCTGTTTAATTCTAAATATACACTGGACTGACTATGTGACAAATGTTGCTGTCCTTGAGCAAGCAGGGATCACTAGCATTGAGGCCATGCTATTGAGGACAGAGCTGCGCTGGGCAGGACATGTTTCTAAGATGAAGGACCATCGCCTCCCCAAAATAGTATTCTACGGTGAACTCGCCACGGGTCAGCGTAAGAGGGGCACTCCAAAGAAGAGATACAAAGACTCCCTGAAACAACATCTCAGGCTCGGCCAAATTGATCACCAACAATGGTCCGCCCTGGCCTCACATTAGAGACACATGGAGATGCATTATCCACAATGCTGCAGCCTTTTTTGAAAGCTCACGCCAAACGAGTCTCAAAGAGAAATGACAACACAGAAAGAACCACAACTTGGAAACATCACCCAAAGAGACTTTCTGCTGTGCTTTCTGCAACCGGACTTGTTTATCTTGGATTGGCCTTTTTAGTCATCAATGCACTTGTAGAAAGTGCGGGATGAGTCCTTCCTGAATCTTCATTCGCGAAGAAAAGCCAGAGAGAGTATTTTGGGGATAGGGTTCAGCACCTTTGAAAGCTCCTTTAAAGTTTGAACTAAAAGTCAGAACAGATTCACATCTCCACCGGTATTGATTCCACCAGTCACATTGTTAGCAACCTAGCCATTATATTGTAAGAGGCAAGAATTGTGCTAGATCAGATTGAAAGGTAATCTGGTCCATTATTCTGTTCATACAGTGGTCAACCAGATGTTTAAGGGAAACTTTCAAGCATGAGCATATAGTTTCTGCTATTCATTTAACAGATCGCTTGATAAATCGACTCTTCTTCTAAGGAAAGAGAACACTGTTGCAGTAACCTGATATTAACACAGTCATAGCAAAGGAATTCTGCCAAAGAAAAAATCAAGTACATGTCTTCTGTCTCACTGCAAGACTTGGAACTGGGAGTTATTTTCTTCATCTGCCTGTTTTTCTCCTTTCTGGCACTGTGTGGTTTGAATTTAATAGGAATGCTGCCTTATAGAATAATAGCGTTGGAAGAGACCACAAGGCCATTCAGGCAAACCCCTTGCCATGCAGGAATACACCATCAAAGCACTCCTAACAAATGGTCATCCAACCTCTGTTTAAAAACCTCCAAAGCAAGAGACTACCACACTCTGAGGCAGTGTATTTCACTGCCGAACAGCTCTTACCATCACCTAATGTTTAGGTGGAATCTCTTTTCCTGTAGTTTGCATCCATTGCTCTGTCTCTAAGTCTCTGGAGCTGCAGAAAACAAACTTGTTCCATCCTCAATATGACATTCCTTCAAATATTTAAACATGGATATCATGTCACCTCTTAACCCTGTCTTTACCAGGCCAAACTTTTCATTATCACACATACCCAGCTCACTAATCTGCCCCTCATAGGGCATAGTTTGCAGACCTTTTAATCTTTTAGGCGCCCTCCTCTGGACACATTCCAGCTTATTAGTATCCTTCTGGAATTGTGATGTCCAGAAAAGGATGCAGTATTCCAGGTGAGGTCTGACCAAAGCAGAATAGAATGGCACTATTATTTCCCTTGATCTAGATCTGGCCCCCAATCTTTTGGGGGCTACTATCTCCTTTCCTCTTAGGTGACAACCCTAGTGCTCCCTCCCCTGCAACATGTATTTCTTGATATTAGGTCTATTGTTCTGCTGCAAATACAAAACACCAATCCCTGGGAGCAGCAACTGAGCATCTAGCTGATCAATGACCATGAAGCCTCTGGCTCATGCTAGCTTTCTGGAAAAGGTTGGTGCAGGCAAGAGGCCTTCAGTCACTGCTCCAGCTGCTGCTTCCAAGCTGACCAGGTGCAAAGGAAAAAGCTCTTCACCAAAGAAGGAATCTCAATACTTCACAGAGGCAGTGAAAGGCACAGGCATGTATATGTAGGGGGTTTACAGAGGTCATATGCTCTGGATTGGAGACTGGCTTGGATAGGAAAGGAGAAGATTTTAACTGCAGGAGCTGCTCCAAGACAAAGGCTGTTTCCAAGAACTGACCCCAGCTACTTCTCCTCCAGAAATGTACCTTTCCCACACAGCTTCAAGTGTTTGCCCCCTCAAGCATGGTTTCTTCTGCTACCTCTTCTCTCAGCCTTTCTAATGAAAGAAACCAGGAACAGCAGCACAACTTCAACTGCCAGCCAAGTCCGAGCAAAGCTCACAAAGCTTAATCCGGGCCACTAATTTGAAAGCTCCTTTTTGCCACCACTTCTCCCTCACCACCATGTGTAATATCTCTAGGGGCATCATTAGGAGAGTGCAGGGGGTGAGGACCACACCAGGTGACACTCTAAGGGGGGGACATCACTTCTCCCCAAGTGGGCCATGGTATTCCTCTGCATCCTTTTAAAACACTGAAGAGATGGTGTGAATGGGGCAAAGCTCAGTGGGAGGAGAAAGGAGAGATTCCAGTTGTTGTTTTTTAAAATTAAAAACATTTTTAAATTTTTTATTCTTTTAAAAAAAATTAAAACATCACATCTTACCAAATTTTAGCTTTAACCATGTGAAACTATATACATGTAAATACATTTGAGCTGTGTGTATGATAACGTAATTTAAAGATATAATTTTAATTTTCCTAGTTGCTTTGTGTCACAACTGCTACATTCAGTGATACATGGGAATTTCAATTTATGGGTTACATTAGTACAAAAACATTACCAAGGATTCTGTATGGTGTGGTATGTGAGGAGGTCAATGAGGGGGTGACACCATGGGTTACCATATCAGGTGGTTCAAACCCAAGTGATGCTATTGTCTAACTCTGTGCTCCATTCAGTCAGTCTGTCCCAGAATGGCACTGCTGTGAGCCACAGAAGGAATGACCTGTTCCCAAGCCTTGCAAGAGTTTTCCAGTCACTGCCATTGCTAGCAAAACAGTCAGCTAAGGGTTAGTAGTTTTAAGGGACCCTGAAAAGAGGTTTCATGCAATCTTCATCCTCACCATGGTCTTAAAGCCTGTTGGTCCCCTTGTCTTTCTTGCAAACCAATAATTTGACTGAAAGTTCTCCTCCTGCCTCCTTCCCCCTTCACTGCCCCCAGGATCCTTGCACCACCCCCAGGGGGGGCATACCACCCACTTTGGGAATCATTAATCTAGACACTATTGCATTGGTATTTTTATCGGCCACTTCATACTGTTGACTCATGTTCAACTTGTGATCTACTAGGACTCCTAGATCCCTTTCACATAATGTTGTCAAGCCAGGTATTCCCCATTTTATATCTGTACATTTAATTTTGTATTTATTTATTTATTTGCCTACCTTACATTTCTCCCTGGTGAAATTCATTATGGCTCACCTCTCTAATCAGTTAAAGTCATTTTGAATTCTATAGTATACTATAGAAACATGTTTACAAGATGTCAATATTTCATTAACTATCTAATAATTAACCACAGTGGACTTAAATTGCCCATCCTATGGACATTGGACCCTTTTGTCAAGAGTGAATCAGAGTTGGTTGCGAATTTTCTGATTGTGTAAAACATGAAACAGCAAAATATCTCTTGGTTACCTTTACCTTGCTTCAGGGGCAATTTGTGTGGGAGGAGGAGAGAAAATGTTGCAGACAACATCATTGTTAACAGCTGAGGATAAGTGCAGGTTTTGATCATTCGTCTCACATCTTCTTAACTGCACAGTCCACTGAAATTTTAGCTGGTCCTAATAAGGGCATTATTGGGAGGTGGTGTGCTGTAGTGGGTTGAGTGTTTGAATCCCCACTCAGCCATGGAAATCCATGGGTGACCTTGGGCAAGGCACACTCTTTCTAACTCAGAGGAAGTCAGAGGCAAACTGCCTCTGAACAAATGTTGCCAAGAAAACCCCATGATAGATAAGAAAACAACATACTACCATAAAAACTTAAACTGAATGAAGATGAAAAATCTTAACCATGCTTTTTTTCTGCCTAGTCCATGTTTTGAGTATTTGGGAGAGAAGGAAACAACTGCCGTAATTTTGAAAACCTGGTTTTTCACCCTCCCCATTCCACACTTTTCTCTTGCTTTCACTTTCTCATGCCTGCATCATCTCATCTCCTTCCCCTAAATAGGTTGCTGTTTTTCCCATGTATCTCAATTCAAGTCCGAGATTAAGAGCTTCACAATTCATTTTTCCTGGGACAGATTAGCTTTATATGTAAAATACAGAAGTACAGTGTAGAATACAGAAGGACCAGCTGGAAACAAATACTGTAATGCCACCACCTTCCATGCTACCTTTATTTTTCATTGATTAGACCCTTTAATTTCAGACTTATCTAAATGATCATATCTATAGTGATTTGCCTTTATTAAAAATCTGATGGTTATGTTAACATTTAGACTCACATGTATGGTTTCTTAAATCAGATTATAGTACTTTCAACCACTGTTTGGATAGAGTGAGATGTATTTGCAATTATTGCTGCACTAAAATCCTCCATAAATTGCCTCATGAGAGGAGAAACACTGCTTTTAAGAAAGATAGTTAATTATAACTCAGATTTCTTCCAGTGAATTCAAGGTGGCACTTGTAGCTGTCTAGCTCATTTTATTGTTGCAATATCCAAGCAAGTTAAACTGAGGAACAGTGAGTAGATACTAGTCCCCTAGTGAGTCTCATGGCTCTATGGGGACTTGAATTTGAATATTTCAAGTCCCAGTCCATTATAGCAACATTTTTATATCAGATAAAAATGCATTTTATAATCAAATTTTAACACCAGTTTTTCAGTTCATAGCTATCTCTCTTAGGTTTTAGCAAATCAAGTTTGCCACAATTCTTCATTGTGATTCAGGCTAACTGAAACATAAAAGTTCTCAATATGTTCATAAAAACATCTCGTTGAATATTCGCCTCAGCTGGTAAAACTCCAAACATTCTTCAGTTTGTAGAATTGAATTTCAGTGATTGGGGATATTTGGATATATTTATGATAAAAATATAGAGCCAACATGGTATACAAGGTGTGGTTTGAGTGTTGGACTATGGCTCTCGAAACCAGGGTGTAAATTCCCAGTCAGGCATGGAAATCCACTGTGTGACCTTGGCCAAGTCACATTCTCTCAGCCTCAGAGGAAGGCAAAAACAAAACCCTCTCTGAACGAATCTAGCCAAGAAAACCCTGTGCCTTAGGGTCACCATAAGTCAGAAATGACTTGAAGGGAACACAACAACAATAAAAAGTGTTTTGTGAAGCAAAGCAGAAAGTTGCCTGAAATTATGTTCTTTCTTTGTTTTTTCTTTACATCACTTGGATTCCAAGTGATTCTATAGCCTTTGAATTCCTTTGGATTTCATGCACCTATAAGAATGTTTCATATCAATAATATGGATCATTTACTGTTATTAGAAATGAAGTAGGAGATAAAATGATCCCTTCTTCAATTTCTAATAATAGTAAATTATCCATATTATTGACATTAGATGACTAACTTCAGAAGCCTCTTATATCATCCCACTGGAACTACTCTCAATGGTTTGAATTTTGTGATTTAAACCCTGTAATCTCCCAACCCTAAGGGTCTGGAAACCATGTCCTATGAGGAAAGTCTCAGGGAGCTGGGGATGTTTAGCCTGGAGAAGAGAAGGTAAAGAGGTGATATGATAGCCCTGTTTAAATATCTGAAGGGATGTCATATTGAGGAGGGAACAAGCTTGTTTTCTGTTGTTCTAGAGAACAGGACCCGGAACAATGGATGCAAGCTCTAGGAAGAGAGGTTCCATCTCAACATTCGGAGGAACTTCCTGACAGTAAGGGCTGTTCGACAGTGGAACACACTCCCTTGGAGTTTGATGGAGTCTTCTTCCTTGGAAATCTTTAAACAAAGGCTGAACGGCCATCTGTCGGGGATGCTTTGATTGAGATTTCCTGCATGGCAGGGGGGTTGGACTGGATGGCCTTTATGGTCTCTTCCAACTCTACGATTCTATGATTCTATGAACCCTGGTAGATTAACAAAAAGAAAGAACACTTTTTGCCAAACCCCAAGAGAATAGGCTTTGGATAATTAACCAGTTTTTATTATTTCTGGAGTTTACACTGAAATGTCATCATAAATCAATCACTAGTTAAAAATAAATTGAATTAATTTGTCCTTTTTGTTAGCAAATTTCCAAACTAATTTATAATTTAATAGATTTTAATTAGTTCTTATCATCCAATGCAGTACCAATCTGTAGTGCTGGATTTTGTGACACCAAGCCATTACTTGATGCTTGTCTCGGTGTGCTTTGTAACTGGTAGAGTGGACTGAGTGTCTTCTGTAACTGAGCGAAGTAGTTTCAGAATCCCCTAGCACAAAGAAAATGAGAATAGAAGAAGAATCCAGAGGAAAGTTGGGTTTATCCTAGATAACACCAAAGATGAAACCACTGTGTCATGTGGAAAACAATCAGTGTTTGTCACCTGGCAGAGTATAAAAGCTGTTTTTCTACGCAACATTCACCCATATAATTTCTGGAAAAGGGGGATTATTTATGTGGGTCAGACCCATCCTGAAAAATATCATCCAGACACCATATTGCTGTCCACTGGACTTATGTTATTTCATAACTTCTAAAGTCCTGCTTCAGGCAATTCTATTCAAGATTCATGAATTGGATTCATGAGGCTAAACAGGCACCAAGAGTTAAAGATTAATGTCCTATCACTGTAGATTGTTCCCACCGCCCCTTTGTTGAGGATGTGGGACTTTTGCCCTGTTTGGTTTCCTGGGACTGATAGATCAGTTGGGCAAGGACAGGAGGAGAGAGTGCCTTGCCATGGCAGTGGCAGCATTGGAGCAGTTCTGCGGCTCTATTTTCTGGGTAAGTGATGCTCAGTTTCTCGTGGGGATGATGATGACAACACTGTGACACTCCAAGAGAGTGTAGGGGCTTGTCTTGAATTATGGCTTACATTCAATGTTGGGATTGTTTAATTAGGATTTGGGACAGCAGCCTTATGTGTGTTGTTGCCTTGAGTGTGCACAGCAAATGCAGTAAGATTATATAAACTCCTCATTTTATGCTGTTGTTTCAAAGATATACTGAGCTTTAGAAAAGCTATGTTTCTCCCCATTTTACTTCAGATAAATTACCAATAATCTTTTCAGTGTTCTTTCCCCCTTGGAAAGCTCCCCCCTCCACTTTCATTAATATCTTTTGCCTTCAGCTGCTAGTGCCTTAATGTGCAGGGGAGCTTCAGACATGGGTGGAAACCTGTAGCTACTTTCCTTTGCAAAATAAAACAAAACAAAAAACAGTTTTCCAACTGTTTCATAGATAACCCTGCCATATCATTTGGCAGAAGTGAAAAGGGGTCAGGAAGGCTGAGAAAGAGAAGATGGTGATTGGAGTAGGATGAGCTATATGGTATATCAAACCCAGCTGGGAAATTGAGTGTTTAATTGATTGCAGCTAGAAGAAATACTTTGTGGAAAACCAGCATGTCAGGAAGAAGACTTAAGTCTCTTGCTGATGTGCTAGATTCCCAAAGAGCTTTAGACGTGCTAACCATATTCAGATATGCTCCTTCCCCCATACCCCTACATTTGGAAATGGTGCACTCCCCAGAAGCCGATAGCACATGATAGTTCTGAGTATATAGGTTAGCTGTCAGCTTTAGGCATCACCCTTACCTGACCTAGGACTTTGTCACAGTAGACAAATCCCACTCAGAAAAAGGATTTAAAAGTAGAAAAAAACCCACAAATGTGGGAGGTTTTTCAGGCAACATTTCTTCCAAATAGCAATAACGCGAAAATAAAGTGAACTGAAAGTGAACAAAAATGACACCTTTTTACCTTTGACAACTTCCTGAAAGTAAAAAGGTGTCATTTTTGTTCACTTTCTGTTCACTTTATTTTCGTGTTACTGCTGTTTGGTGCAAATGTGTCTGAAAAACCTCCCACATTTGCGGGGTTTTTTCCTACTTTTAAAATCCATTTCTGAGCGGGATTTGTCTAGTGTGATAAGGCTATTACATAATTCAAATAAATCTTTGTGTGATGCAAATTTAAAAAACCATGCATGCCACCATGGCAGCCACTTTTATATCCTAGGAGCTTATTTTCCATGGAGTGGCCCACATCTGGATGGTGATAGTAGTTTTGGTCACTAATGGAAAAGTCCTAGATATATGGACATCTTTTTCATCATTCTGAAACTCACAAGGTGTCACTTCTCTTTGTCTCTGAGATGTTTTCAATCTTGCATAACAGCATTCTTGGCAAAGGGAATCAAACATTGATTTTTTCCCCTATGCAGTGAGGCACTTTGATATTCTCCCTGACACTGTTTATGCTACCAGTCTGTGTCAGGCCTCACCATGAATAATGTGTCCAGTTAAGGGCAACACAATTCAAAAAGAATGTTGACAAACTGGAGCATCTCCAGTGGAGGGCAACCAAAATGGTGAAGGGTCTGGAAACCATGCCTTATGAGGAAAGACTTAGGGAGCTGGGGATGTCTAGCCTGGAGAAGAGACAGTTAAGGGGTGATATGATAGCCTTGTTTAAATATTTGAAGAGATGTCATATTGAGGATGGAGCAAGCTTGTTTTCTGTTGTTCCCAGAGAATAGGACCCAGAACAATAGATACAAGTTACTGGAAAAGAGATTCCACCTGAACATTAGGAGGAACTTCCTGACAGTAAGGGCTGTTTGACAGTGGAACACACTTCTTCGGAGTGTAGTGGAGTCTCCCTCCTTGGAGGTCTTTAAGCAGAGACTTGATGGTCATCTGTCAGGAGTGCTTTGATTGTGATTTCCTCCATGGCAGGGGGTTGGACTTCATGGCCCTTGTATTCTCTTCCAACTATGATTCTTTTTATAGAAGGGAGATATTTCTTGGTCCTGCCAATAAAAAGAGATCAAGGATTTCTGATTTCCTGACATCTCTAACTATTATATTGTTCAAACTAACTCCCAACGTCTGTTTGTACCTCTTTACAACCAAAATGACTGCCAGTTTGAATGAACAGTACTGAGATAAGATGGACGCAGAACTTGTTATAAAACAGCAACCTTTGTTCCTATGTTTTAAGTTAAAATTAAGACATAACTACTGTACTGGATCCTATCCCCTTTGTGGAACCTGTGACTTAAGATTCCTCATTTAAATACAACACTTAGAGCAGTCCTGTATTTGAATAATTCTGGCTAAGGGACTTGGGGACTTGGCCAAAAGCCTGTACCACAAAGGGAATGTTACAACCGATGCTCTGGCAGATTGTCAGATGTACCTGCAGAATACTTCACCAGCAACAACGTTCTGGCAGAATGGTCCAGACAGAACCGAATGGTGGTGGTTGGGATGGAGTGGCACAGAAGGGGTACATTTACACTACATTCTGTACTTCTCTGGGCCACACCCATCTTACTTGGTTTGACAAAACATAGAATCATAGAGTTGGAAGAGACCACAAGGGCCATCCATTCCAACAATGGATTTACAATCAAAGCACCCCTGAGAGATGGCCATCCAGCCTCTGTTTAAAGATCTCCAAGGAAGGAGAGTCTACACACTCCAAAGGACTGCTGAACAGCTCTTACTGTGAAGGGTGTTTTGAGTAAAAAGTCAAATATATTGGTGCCATACAGCAAACTATTAAACATTTACATCTGGTTCTCGGTGTTAGCCAAGCTAACCAAAATACAATATAACGTGAGGTAAATACAGGAGAATCTAATCAAAGGAGGGGAGAAAAACAACAGAAAACCAAGTAAGAGTAGTTAATTGGTACAATAGTCCTTAATCATGCTATGTCATACAGTATATGATGCAATCACCTAATGGCATGCCAGAATAGTGGTGACCAGTTAAAGGCTTATGTATTTGGATTAGTGGTGACTTTGTCCTAAAGGGCACTACTATATTCTCATCTGCAAACTGGATGAGGGATGAACTTGAACAATGGACTATTATAAGACCCGCCTAATTCGCTGAGGGCAAAAGACCAGTAAACTATGTTACTAATTGGCTGATAACAGAAGACCAGTTAATAGTCATCCCGAAGGAGAATAAGAGATGTTATATTATACAGTATAAGCAAATGCTAGGGCAGATAAGATGGTATACAGTCTATGGGGGTGTTCTCACTTGCTTATACTCCGTGTTACAAATCGAATCCAAGGTACATCGTTCCTATTAGAAACTGAATTAAATCTAGAACAGTTCTAGAGCAACCCGCAATCGTCCCCACTAGAAATCGAATCGTACAGCGGTTTATAAATTTGATTCGTGTTTTCGTCATTTAACACGGGTTAAAAAAATAGAAGGGTCGAACCTACATTTTTCCCTTGAATCGGGATAGGAACCGGAGCATTTAAATAGGAATGACAGCCTTTGAAATCGGGTTAGCTGGATGGGAGGAGCGGAGTGCGATGGGGCTGGCCTTGGGGGAGTTGCCCTTTCTGTCCCCATCCGTCGTGACTGTCGCCATTTTTGCTTCCCTCACCCCTTTGTCCGCTCAATAAGAGATAAGGATTTTTTTTATTATTTTAATGGTTTACAGGTGCTTAATCTCTTCAGCGCTTTAAGCGCCTGAAGTCCCGGCTGCTCAAGCGCCTGCATCTGCCAAAGGACTACAAGGCTTCCCCCGGTGGATTGCAACCTCCCCTCTGTGTGGGGAGAGCCCATTTCTAACGGAGGAGAGGCAGGAAGGGAAGCCTCCTCTCGAAGAGTCATTCCCTGCCCACTTGGGCACTGATCTCGCCCAGGCAGGGAAGGGAAGTCTCCTTGCGAGGAGGCATCTGATCTCGCCCAGGCAGGGAAGGGAAGTCTCCTTGCGAGGAGGCATCTGATCTCGCCCAGGCAGGGAAGGGAAGCCTCCTTGCGAGGAGGCATCTGATCTCGCCCAGGCAAGGAAGGGCTCTGATCAATTGGGGGGGGGGGATAGAGCCTTTCTCCCTCTCTTTCTCAAACGGAATCTGCCTTCTCCTCCAACCCTGGAAAGAGAATCTTTGGGAAGAGTGCTCCCTCCCTGCTTTTCCAACAGCCTCCTTCATTGATCTCTGGGCTCTCTGAAGGGATTCTCCCTGGCTGTCTTGGGAGACATGAAGAGAGGATGCTGTCCTGC
>NC_056524.1:214454049-214486705 GCF_019175285.1 Sceloporus undulatus
AAAACCCATCCCCATAGTTTCTCTGGAAACAGCTTGGGCTCCCCAAATTTGCTTTGCCAGAAGCCTCTCCCATTGATCTCTGAGCTCTCTGAAGGGATTCTCCCTGGCTGTCTTGGGAGACATCAAGAGAGGATGCTGTCCTGGAAAACCCATCCCCATAGTTTCTCTGGAAACAGCTTGGGCTCCCCAAATTCGCTTTGCCAGAAGCCTCCCCCAGCCTGGGGTCTTTCTTCCAAGGCAGCAAAAATGCTTTGGGCAGTTTTCTCTCCCTCAACCATCCTTCCCCATGAATAATTGCAGGACTCATAGGCACTTTAAGCGCCTCCTCATTGGTTCTTTTATAACAAATCGCGAAATTTAAAAGTGACGTTATGATGACGTTGCTTTGATTAACAGCCCCAAAATGGTGAGTGGGAACGAAATAAGGCTAAAACCAATTTATATATACACCGTTTTATTTGAATAGGAACAAAAGCGGATCACTTAAAGCGAATCAATTGGTAAATGAGAACAAAGAAAAAAAAAAGCGATTCGGAACGCGGGATAAGACCAGGGTTATTTTGAATTGATTTAACTGATACCGGTGTATTTTAAAGCGTTGTAAATCGCAAGTGGAAACAGGCTCTATTATGACTGACTACTTCCTGATAATGCTGGTGGTAGTTAGCCTGTTGTTGTGTGTAATCACTTACCAGTGTACGTCTATAGAACTGCTTCTTAGTGAGGTTTCTTAAGACAAATATGATACTCCAGTGTGATATGAGAAGTTTTATTTCTTGAAATGTCAATAAAGAAATTATGTGTCTAGACAATGAAAGTATATATTCCTTCTCAGGGTGCTGTGTGTTATGTGCCTTCAAGTTGTTTCTGATTTATGGTGACCCTAAGGTGAATCTGTCTTGAGGTTTTCTTGGCAAGATTTGTTCAGAGATGCTTGGCATTCCCTTCCCCTGAGGCTGAGAGCATGTGACTTGCCGAAGGTCATCCACTGGGTTTCATGGCTGAGCAGGGAATCAAATCCCAGTTTCCAGAGTCAACGTCCAAAACTCAAACCACTATGTACTCTAGTTTTAACTGTTGTTTGTTTTGAAATGATTTTATGGTGTTTAATTTTTGATTTTAAAAATGGCAATACCTTAACTGTGTTTTAATTTTATTGCTATATTTTTAACTGATTTTGTTTTATTGTTTTTGAACCGCCTTGAGTCCCAGACTAAGAGAAGGTGGGATATAAATGCAATAAATAAAATGAATGATCTCATTGTTTGGGCAGGTTAAAATGGAAGTAGTCTTTCAGATATCCTGCCTCTAAGCCTTTTATGGCTCTTTCAGTCAAAATAGAACCTTGAATTGTTCTTGGAACCTAATCAGAAACCAGCCCAGTTTTTCTAAGACTGGAGTTATGTGGTTTCTAAAAGGCACACCTGACACCAGTCTGGCTGCCATATTTTACATCAGCTTCAGTTTATTAAGGACAAGATGCATTACAGTGGTCTAACTGGAAGATAACTTAGGCACTATAGCCAGATCTGGCCTCCCCAGGAATGCACACAACTGGTGTGCTACTAAAGCCTGGACAAAGGCACTCCTGGCCACCACAGCTATCTAGACATAATGGAGTAGCCCTGGATACAGGGACACCTCCATTCTATGCATCATCATGATCATCGTCATCCCACCTTTCTCCTGTTTTAGGGACCTAAGGTGGCTAAGCAAATTTAAAACAGTACAAGTTCAAAACGATACAAAGCATTAAAAAATAGATGCAAAGCTTGGGAATCACATAACTAGATGAAAGTTGAACAAAGGGAAGTGTGATCCCATCCAGACTAGACTGTGATTCTCAACCCCAGGTTAGCTTTTCAACTAACCCATGACAGTTCTGTCTTGTCTGGATTGAGCCTCAGTTTATTCAGTCCTCGGCTCCACTGAATCCAGACAATGGTTCAGGAGTTTCACAGTTGCCTTGGCATCAATAGTAAAAGAGCAATATAGCTGGATATCATCAGCACACTAATGACACCCATCCCCAGCAGCTTTATTTATGTTTAAAAGCATAGGAACATTCTGTGGATGTCTATAGGCTAATGGCCAAAAGGCTTTATAATTCTCTCCCCCCGCCCCAAGCATGACCGTCTGGGAATGTTCAGCCAAAATAGTTCAAAACCACTACAAAGCAGTGGCTCAAGACCCATATCATCCCTGAAGGATACCATAATCAATGGTACTGAATACTGCTGAGAGATGCAGCAGGACTGAAAGGGATGCATTTCCTTTGTTCAGCTCCCAGTACAGGCTTTCCACTAACATGAGCAAAGTTATTTCTGTACCATAACCAAACAGGAAAGGATCTGGGTAGGGTTGCCATTTCACGGTGGTGGGCGGGACTTTCCCGCCCCCTGGGGGCGTGCCCGGTCCCGCCCCGACCCCGCCCCCGGGTGGCTGCCCAACTCTGAGCTCCCAGGGCTGCTGCCAGCCTTCTATAGAGTGCTGCCTGTGAAACATGCCTGGAGCAGCAGCAGCAGGACTGAACAAAGCAGGGGCGGGGTCTGCTGCACTGCCCTGCCTCTATTGGCCAGCCCTCTGCTTCCTTATTTGGGCATGCTCCAAATTTCCAAGCGGAGAGGGCTTTGCAGGCAAGTTGCTTTTTGTTCTTCCCCTCTTTCTCTTTCTCTTTCTCCTCCTTCTCTTCTTCTTGTTATTCCGTTTTTTTCTTCTCCTCCTCTTCCTCCTCTCCTTTTTCTTCCTTTCTCCCCCCTCCTCATCTTCTTTTTCTCTTTCTTTCTCTCTCTAAGCCCCTCTCCTCTTCTTCTCAGGGGCCCAGGGCTTCTCAAGGCTTTGCCCCCATTAGAATAGAAAAAAGGCTTTGGATCTGTCCCATAAATCCCTCCTAAGTTGAGACATACCTGGGAAAAAGAGGGAATGAGGGGTTTGTGGGGGTTGGAGGGGCAAGGAAAAGGTGGAAGGGGGGAATTGCTAAGAAGGCTTGGGAGTGGGAAATGTAGTTTGCAATGGCACAAGGGTCTGCCTATGGTCTTGCAAATGCTATGCCTGCTTGGAAGTGGGAAATGTAGTTTTCAGTGGCACAAGGGTCTGCCTGTGGTCTTGCAAATGCTATGCCTGCTTGGAAGTGGGAAATGTAGTTTGCAATGGCACAAGGGTCTGCCTGTGGTCTTGCAAATGCTATGCCGTTGGAATGGGAAATGTTCTTTGCATTGGGGGGGGGGGTGTTTCGGCAGAAAGAGAAGTACACTTGGTAGATACGAATTGATCGTGTTACGAAATTTCCGGGATACGAAAAAGTTCCATTGGAAAAAACTGTTCCGGGATACGAAGGTTTTTTCGGGTTACAAATTTTTTTTCGGTGCGAAATTCAAACGCGCGGCTTGCCAGCGCTAACGGAAAGCCCTTTTCGGCTTGCGAAATGCATCGGGTTACGAACGCCGCGGCGGAACGAATTAATTTCGTAACCCGAGGGAGCACTGTACATTTCAGCCTTCTGTCTAGGAATAATGCCAAAATGTCCTCCTCCTTCTTCGTGGTCTCTGCGAATCATACAAATGGGTTTCACTGCGCCTGTGCAGTGCTGCTCGGAACCTACTGGAATCACTGGGCAGAGTTAACTCTGCAACATATTGAAACTTTTTGGCGATAACTCCGCCCACCCGTTATAAGGCCCCCTGCCTTCCCGCTCTTTTCCCCAGTTCCTTTTTTCCGCCGCACTAGCTGCTTCAGGGAACTTTCGCTTGCTTTGCTTGCTTGGAATCACTTTCGCTTTTTGACCTCGGACTGTATCTTTCATGTGTCCTCCATTTTTAAAAAACATGTCCTACATTTGAAAATGTCGCCCTACATTTGTCCTATATTTGTCCCAGTTTGGAGGTCCTGCCTTATGGCAACCCTAGATCTGGGAAATATGGTTCATCCAAGAAAGCCTGGAGTTGTGATGCTACTTCTGGCTCTAAAACCTTACTTAAGAAGGGGAGATTAGAAACAGGATGAGAACTATCTAAAGAGGTGGGGTCCAATGAAGCTTCCCCCCCCCCCAACACACTTTAAAATCGCTTCTTTTAAAATTTATCCCTCTTTCAAAGAAGCATCTACAGTCTTCACCTCACAGCTGGGCAGCTCTGCTGTGGCAGTTCTAATCACTAAAAATGTACTTGGATTTATCCTATAAGTGGTTAGCCTTAATACTTCAAGTGACTTGTCCACAAAATCATTTTGAAAAAAACTGGACAAATATTATGTAATATCTGATGTATAGGATAGATCATAGGGGTTTTCAGCCAGTGGTACATATATCATTGGTGGGAAGCAGAAATAGTAAATGTGAGGCACAAGTTTTCAATCACAATTTTCAGTGACTAATGAAATAATAGTTTTTTGTTTGTTAGTGTTTTGTCTGAACAATACTAATGTAATTTGTATGTCCTTACAACTTCCTATAAGTGATAGATATAATAACAGAATGCTAGCAAATATAAATAAATGACTTTCCCAATCCCCGAAAAGCTGGGTGCTTTGTTTTCATCACAATGGGGCCTCATATTTTTTTGACAACAGGATTTATGGATGTAAGATACAGAAGCTTGAAAATCACTGTGATAGTTGACTGCTATCACATGTCATATGTGACACAAATTTAACCCAAATTCAATCCAGTGTCTTTCCTGCCTGCAAAGTTCGTCTCAACTGTCTATGTGGGATATTTAAAATTCAGCCACTATTTCGCTGGTTCTCACTGGCGATTTACAACGATTTAAAATACCCCGGTTCCGTTAAAAGCGATTTATAATAACACGGTAGTTAACCCGTGTTCCGAATCGCTTTTTTTCCTTCGTTCTCATTTACCAACTGATTCGCTTTAAGTGATACACTTTCGTTCCTATTAAAATGAAACGGTGTATATATAAACCGGTTTTAGCCTTATTTCGTTCCTACTCACCATTTTGGGGCTGTCAATCAAAGCGATGTCATCATAACATCACTTTTAAATTTCGCGTTTTTTTTATAAAAGAGCCAATTGAGGAGGCGCTGAAAGTGCTTATGAGTCCTGTAATTATTCGTGGGGAAGGATGGTTGAGGGAGAGAGAAAACTGGAAAGAGCTTCGGTTCCCTAAATTCGCTTTGGCCGCCCCATGGGGAAAGAATCTTTGGGAAAGATTGAATCTTTGGGGAAGATTGCGCACCCTGATGAGCAGGAGCAATGATTTTGATGTGGCACCCATTAATTGCTCCAACAACTTGAGGAAATCCTAACTTTGCAAAACTGGCCATGACTTAAGAATAAAACATATAAACAAAGCATAAGTCTTTTTTATTGACATAAACATTGAAAATCTCCTATAGAAAACCAGCACATCAGTATCAAACAGTATAAATATCAATCACTGCAGAGCTATCTAAGAATAGCGAGTAATAGAATAGGATTCCAGTAAGCAGGCTTTTGCCATCACCAGAGGCTGAGAGAGTGTGACTGGCCCATGGTGACCAAAGAGTCATAATCCAGTGCTCAAACCCCTTTCAACAAGCTGGCAATTACTATGCTATGAGAAAGAGAGAGAGAGAAATAACAAATCTTCGTACACAATATGATTATGCAAACACAATTCTTATGGGCGACTGGAATGGGGTTATAGACCCAGAACAAGACAGGAAATCTGAAAAAACTATAAAAAAGAACCAAGGGAAGCTTCCCAGATCGTTCTTTGAAATGAAAGATTTGACAGCAGTAATGGACATATGGAGAGTGAAATATGGAGGCATAAAGGACTATACATATTATTCTGAATCCCACAGATCATGGTCCCGGATTGATATGTTTATGGTAACATCAGCAATAGCACCAAGTGTGGAAAAAGTGGACATCCTTCCCAAAACTTTATCGGATCACAGTCCAATTACAATGGAAGTAAGATTTGGAAATAAGGAATTTAACTGGAGGTTGGACGAAAATCTATTGAAAAATGAAGAGACAATTAAACAAGCACGGAAACAGTTACAGTATTTTTTTGAAGAAAATCTGGACAAAGGAGTCAAACCACATATTGTCTGGGACACCTCCAAGGCAGTAATGCGAGGATTCTTTATCATGAAAAAGGCAGAAGACAAAAAGAAAAGAGGAAGAAGGATGGAGGAATTACTAAAAGAAATAAGAGCAAGAGAAACACAGTTAAAAAAAGATGCAAATCAAAAAAATTTAATAGAGGAAATAAAGTTACTTCAGAAACAACTTACAATGAACATGACAGAAGAAATGGAAAAGAAACTAAGATATACAAGACAGAGGCAATTTGAATTCGCGAATAAGCCAAGTAGATGGCTTGCATGGAAACTCAAGAAGAACAAAGAGAAGAAGGCTATATGGAGAATAAGAGACGAATCAAGGATATATACAGAACAAAGCCAAATAAAAAAAGTGTTCTACAAATTTTATAAGAAACTGTATGAGAAAAACAATGTCAATGAGAAGGAATTGGAACAATATTTAAAATCTGAAAAAATTCAAAAGATAAGTGAGGAACAACAAAAAGAATTGAATAAATTTGTTACGGTAGAAAAAATCCACTCGGCAATCAACAAATTAAGAACAGGAAAAACTCCAGGTCCGGACGGTCTCTCAGTCATGTATTATAAAAAAATGTGGGACATTATAATCAAACCACTCCAAACAGTAATAAACAACATATTAGACTCCAAAATACCTGACTCATGGAATTCGGCCTTTATAACTCTGATACCAAAAGAAGATAAAGAATTGGAAGACCCCAAGAACTATAGGCCAATTGCCTTGCTAAATCAAGATTACAAAATATTTACATCTATATTGGCGGATAGATTCAAAAAAATTCTGAATGAATGGATAAACACAGACCAATGTGGCTTCTTACCAAACAGACAAATGAAAGAAAATATAAGATATGTGTTAGATATTATCGAATATCATACAAAAAGACCTCATAGACACGCAGCCTTGATATTTCTCGACGCAGAGAAGGCTTTCGATAATTTGAACTGGGAGTTTTTATTCGGTATGTTGGAAAAAATGAATTCCGGTAACAATTTCACAAATTGGATTCGAGCGATTTATAAAGAACAAAGAGCAAAAATATTTGTCAACAATGAAACTACAAAAGAATTTCAAATACAAAAAGGTACAAGGCAAGGGTGCCCACTGTCACCGCTCCTATTTATAACGGCAATGGAGTTTCTTAACATCAAGATTAGAGAAGACAAATCAATCACAGGAATCAAAATGAGAGATTGGGAATACAAACTCAAATCTTATGCCGATGATATGGTATTAATGTTGTCTAATCCAACGGAATGTATAGATATCTTGAATGAAAAAATTAGAGAATACGGAAAATTCGCGGGGTTAAAAATCAACGAAGACAAGACTAAAATGATAACACTGAATTTGGACAAACAAGACAATCAGAAATTGATACAAATATCGGGATATAAAATAGAAGAAAAGGTAAGATATTTGGGTGTACAAATTACAAGCAAAAATTCAGAGTTGTACAAAAACAATTACGAAAAAACGTGGCAAGAAATAAAAAGAGACCTAGACAAATGGAATAAATTAAATCTATCCTGGCTTGGGAGAATATCAACAATTAAAATGAATGTTACCCCCAAACTGTTATTCTTATTTCAAGCACTTCCAATAATTACCAATGAGAAACCATTCAAAATCTGGGAAAAAGATATCAATACTTTTATATGGAAGAAAAAGAAAGCAAGAGTCAGATTAAAAATATTACAAGACAGTAAAGAAAATGGAGGATTGGCACTACCCAATTTCAAACTATATTACCACGCGTGTGGCCTGGCCGCTATCAAAGAATGGATACAACTAAAGGATGAAAAATTGCTGCAATTAGAAGGATTCGACAATGTATATGGCTGGCATGGTTACCTGATATATGACAAAGTTAAAACAAATAAAAAATTTCAGAATCACTATGTAAGAAAATCTCTTTTACAAATTTGGCAAAAATACAGAAGATTTTGGGTAAGAGAAATTCCAAATTGGACGTCGACTAATGAGGCTTTTTTCAGGAGAGAAAGAATGAAAGGCAAAGACTGGATAACATATGAGGAATTAATAGTCTACGAAAAAGGTTCAGCAAGATTGAAATGTATGGAAGAATTAAAAGATCAAGGTTACAACTGCAATTGGTACTTGTATCATCAAATACTCGAAAGATATAAGATAGATATGAAATTACAAAGGATTGAGAAAGAAGAAACTGAATTTAGCAAACTGATTAAACATAATACAGATCACTTAATCTCCAAATTGTACAAACTGCTATTAAAATATGTGATGGAAGATGAAACTATAAAACAATACATGATTATCTGGGCCCAGGATGTTAAAAAACCAATAATGTTAGCCCAATGGGAAAAAAATTGGAAAACAAGATTAAAATACACTTTGAGTTACGATATAAAAGAAAATTATTACAAACTTCAATTTAGGTGGTACCTCTCACCAATGAAATTATCCAGGATTTACAAAAACACAAACAAGGAATGTTGGCACTGTTCCTCAAAACTTGGGACTTTTTACCACATGTGGTGGGAATGTGAAAGAGCCAGGAAATTTTGGAAAATGATTAATCAAGAATTGGAAAAGATTTTAGAGATGAAAATAAGAATGGAACCAACTCTTTATCTGTTGAATATAACAGAGGACAGTGAAATAGAAAAAAGATATGGGAAACTCCTGTTCTACCTAATTGTGGCTGCAAGAATGGTATTTGTGAAAAAATGGAAGAGTAAAGTAAGCCCAACTCTAAACGATTGGAAAGAAAAGATCTTTGATATGATGACTGCTGACAAACTCACATATCTGCTCAGGGATCAAAGCAACAAAAGGTTTTTAGAAGAATGGAATCCACTAGAAAAATATATTAGAATAAAGTGATTGGAATAGTAAGTATAATATATCTTATAAAAATAATGGTGAGAGGGAATAAAGAGTAACAGATTATAAATGGTAATGAACGCAGATAAGGAGAACGATAAAAAAAAAAGGAAAAGTTATTGGTAAAAAATATTACAATTTAATAGCAATATATGTAATCAACAAGGGTGATGGTTAATAAAAAGGAGGTACAGATATAATAAGGAGCTGTAGAGAACATGACATTGGAATATGAACTAAAAGGATTTTATAAGCATGGAAAGTTTGAATTAAAAATAGTTAAAGAAAAAATATTCAGAATAAGAGACAGGAAGTCATTTTATGTTTCTTTTTTTGGTATGTATGTATGTTATGTATATTTGTATATTTGTTTTTGGTGGTTATTTGTTTATCAAAATCCCCTTTCCCTGTTTGATATGTTTTTTTTATAAATAATAAAATCTAATTTTAAAAAATAATAATAATTAGATAGGTACATTGGCTAGACAGAGAGATAGACCGGATAATTAGATAGACAGAGAGAGAGAGAGAGAGAGAGAGATGACAAATAGATGGAAAGATAGTCTGGATAGGTAGATGGGATAGTAAGATAGACAGATAGATAGATGGATGGATGGATGGACGGACGGACGGACAGACAGACAGATACATGGTTGAATGGGCAGACAGATGTACTGGACAAGTATATTAAATGGGCAGATGGATGGATGGATGGATGTATATGGGTAGATAGATACATACATGGTTGGACAGACAGAGAGACAGACAGAATACATACAGATGGATGGATAGAATAGAGAGATTTAAACACTGGCTAAACAGACTGAAATAGAATAGAATGGGCTGCAGGCAAAGCGAATTTTGGGAAAGCTCCTTCCAGAGGAACTATGGGATGGGTTTTCCAGGACATATCCCCACTTTATGGCTCCAAAGACAGCCCAGGGAGGGAGCACTCTTCCCCAAAAAAGATTCTCTTTCCAGGGTTGGAAAATGGGATCAAGGAGGAGAAGGCAGATTCCGTTTGGGAAAGAAATGGAAGGCTCTATTCCCCCCCCCCCCCCGCATCCTGCCTCTCCTCCGTTACAAATGGTGTTCAATGCACACACACACACACAGCAGATTGGGAAAGAAAGATGGAAGGCTCTATTCCCCCCCTCTCCTCCGTTACAAATGGTGTTCAATGGCTCCCCTCACACCGGGGGAAGCCTTTAAGAGTCCTTTGACAGAAAAAGGCACTTGAGCGGCTGGGACTTCAGGCGCTTAAGTGCTGAAGAGATTAAGCGCCTGTAAACAATAAAAAATAATAAAAAATAATAATCCTTGAAAGATCGCCACGGACAAAGGGGTGAGGGAAGCAAAAATGGCGACAGCCACGACGGATGGGGACAAGAAAGGGCAACTCCTCCGAGCCAGCCCCTCGCACTCCGCTCCTCCCATCCAGCTAAACCGATTTCAAAGGCTGATCGTTCCTATTGAAATGCTCCGAATCCTATCCCGAATCAAGGAAAAAATGTAGGTTCGACCCTTCTATTTTTTTAACCTGCGTTAAATGACGATAATGCAATTCAAATTATAAACCGCTTTACGATTCGATTTTAAGTAGGAATGATTGCGGGATACTCTAGAACTGTTCTAGAGTTAATTCGGTTTCCAGTAGGAACGCCTCACCTTGGATTCGATTGGAATCCCGGCGTATCTGACTGGAGACGGCAGAAAAAAGATGCAGTCAATGGTTCCTCATGCCTGGTGTAAAGGTTTGTAGTGGTTTATATAAATATCTGTAAAGTTATGTTAGATGCTATGCATTGGTTCACGATTTTAATGAGTCTGGATTTATATCATATATTTATCTTTAATGCCTGCAGAACTCATCTTTACTGGATCGTGAGGATGCCGACCTGCCACTCTGCTTTGAACAGACTGTTCTTGTCTGGATCCCACTGGGCTTCCTCTGGCTTTTTGGCCCATGGCAGCTTCTTCCTATGTTCACATGCCAGAAGAAGAAATTATCTGTCACAAAAGTTTATCTTGCTAAGCAAGTAAGAGAGAAGGGCATTAGGCTCCTCCAAATGGGGTAAATAGGTTGGGAGGCTGCAGTATTTGTTGCTGTAGTTCTCAGGGTTTTTTTAAACAGGGTTTCTGTTGACCCAGATTATTTTCTGGCATATTCTAGCACCAACTACAACACTTTATTTCCACCTTCAAGTGAATTTGTTTGTTTGTTACTGTTAAGCTCACTTCAAAAAGCAAAATAATTCATTGGAGTGCTAATACATTTTGTGGGTAATGAAGTGTGGACCTGTGTGCGACTGAAATCTGAAAGGGTGGTGTTAATTCCAGTATAATTAATTGAATTATTGAAATGTTTTATTCTGTGCTTGTTAATTTGGAATACTTATTTGTTTTCTTTGTAACCAACTTCATTTTTATGAAATATGTTGCTATATAGTTTGGGAACCCACTTTTGAGTAGAGAATCAACAGAAAAGTCTCATGGCACTTAAAAAGACAAACACATTTCACTGGCACAAGTTTTTGTAAACCAATTGCAGGAAAGAGATGTATAAATATATTGGCTTGGTTTGAGGATGGGGAAGACACATTAGCAGCACTTCAGGACAAGCCACCAAAGACACTATGCAACCTATGGATTAGTGTTTTGAAGCTGGAAAACAACTCTTAGGACTCCTCCAGCTAGCATGGCCTGTGTCCATAATGGTTAAAGGTTTCTAGGAGATTTAGTCTCGAAAAGTAACTTTTCCAAGCTCCCATTTGCTTCTTCTTCTCTTGTTTGAAAGTTCCTTGCAGCCTTGTTCTACTGGAACCTTGTGAGAGTAACAATTTGACACCTGTTTTCTTCCATTATTATTATTATTATTATTGGTATTTATATCCTGCCCTTCCAGGTGCTGACTGTGCTGCTGTCACTGCTGGCGCTAGCTGAACTGGTTTTCACAGTTGTTGAAATCTTAGGATACCACCATAATAACCCTGCTGTCCAATACACGAATCCCGCACTCTACTTGGTCACTTGGGTGAGAGTTGCTCCTTGGCAAGCTATGCACCCTGCAATAGAATGAAAGGATTGTGTTATTTATTTTCTTCCCCACTCCACCTCCCAACAATCAGCAATTTTTACCTGATCAGCTTCTGCTTGATCCACTAATTTGGGGCCCAGTTAGTACTAATTAGTCATTTTGGGAGGGAGTTCTGATTTTGAAAAACAGGAATTTTTGATGTTAAATTGTGTGTGATGAGGGAGGAGGTCAGCCTATTCACAAAGTAAATCGTTGTTCTTGTGGTCTTCCAGGAGGCCCACTGCTTCCTATAATGCCACTGGACACTGATGAAACTAATATTAAATCATCAAGTATATACCAGTTATAACCATGTAACTGGTGGGATCAGAATGTAACATAGTACCAAAGAATGCAAATTATGGCCTTAGCTATAAACTTTCAAAGGGTTGTATGAGATGATGTGGATCTGACAAGCTGGTAGTAATCTTGAGGTATGAAAGCAATAAATCTGCTTATTGAGAGCCAATTCCTTTGAAGTGAGTTAACTAGTTTTATATGTAGCTGTGCAGGACATATATATTAATATAGTGTGTTAATATATGTAGTCTTGGCACTCTACCTAAAGCTCACACTAAAATAAATCAGTGTGTTTTAATGAGGCTGCTAAAATCCCTTTCCCCCATCCTCTATTTCCGTTTTATGCTGCACCAGAATAACACAACCGTCTCTTTGAAAGTTGCTACATTCATTATTGCATCAGCTTTTGCACACACTAACATCTAAAGAAGTGCATTTATATTCATGAAAATGGATATAATGCTAAAATAAAAACTAGTTAGTCTTAAAGGTACTGCCACATATTTTTTCCTTCCCCTCCCTTCCTCCTTTTTAAGTTGCAAGAGACTAACATGGCTACTTCTTTGAAAACTAATAGATTTATTAATCTTTAAGATGACACAAGAGTCTTTGTTTTTGTTGAAATGGACTAAACATTATTATCCATCAAAATGAAGATTACCCATGTAAATGTAGATGACTACATGTTCTGGCTAGCTAATCTGAACCACAAATAAAAATGAGTTTTAGCACTGTGCAAATTCAGTATTAAATATTGTTGTTAGGAACAAAGCTCATTCTTAATTGTGTCACAATGTCATCAAGCCTTTAATTTAAATCCAGCCATCCATTTGTACTGAGCTCCCTGCAGAATGTCATTTAAATGTTAACAGTCCCTGATGATGAGCTCATCCTAGCTGCAGAGCTTGGAAAATGTATTTTTTGGCTAGCATGGCATAACTTGTTGGAGAATTTGGGGAACTGCAGTTCAAAAGGTAACTTTTCCATGGGAACCTGTTCGGGGCTGCCTTCCATTATCATGTTCCACATCCTGCCTGGTAGTATCAGTTAATGGGGCATCTCTTTCCCTTTCCTAACCCTGAAGCTAGCCTTGTCCTATAATCTCTTTGCTCTGCAGGTGCTCGTTTTCCTGATCCATGACAGTCGTCGCGTCACCATGCGCAGGGACTCGGTGGTTCTCTTCCTGTTTCTCATCCTTTCTGTCCTATGTGGCGTGTTTCAACTCCAGACTTTGATCCGACAAGCAATTCAGGTTAGCAGTAAGGGAGGTACAGGAAAGGCTAGGCAGCTCAGGATGAGAAAGGATGAGACAGTCCCATCAAAGGCTTCTTTAGCAGAAAGTTTCTGGTCCATGTACTCACTATATGTAAAGAAAACAGGGTGCACCACATTTGATTCAAGAAACTCATCTGTTGTGGCTCACTCATTGCCTTGCCCAGGGTCTGGGACTGGGAGGAATGGGAAGAAAGGGGACCTTTTTATGAAGGGTGTGTGCTGTATTTTAAACTGTACTGTGTTTTAAATGGTTTTAATAGTTTAAAAATGTAACTGTTTTATTGAGATGGTTTATTTAATGGTGTCTTAACTTTTGTTTTAGCCTCTCATGAGGCACCTTGGATCCTTTGCTGTGAAAAAAGTGGCATGCAAATCAAATAAATAAATAAATAATAAGGAAGGAAGGCCAGTCAGCCTATGGCAAAAAGAAGAGAAGGCATGGATGTCTTAGTACTCAATTCCCAGATGTTTAGAGTGTGGAAAAATTACTTTTTTTGGATTACAATGTCTATTATTATACTGACTGGGGATTCTAGGAACTGTAGTCCAAAAGATAACTTTTCTGAATTCTGTTTATTTGGCAAGTTGTAGTCTTCTCTTACCTTTGGGAAGTTGTATTAACAGAAATGTCCGCTTGCTTTCTTCTTCTGCAGGGCTCCATCACCAGTGTACCCAATTTTAGTTTTTTTGTGGCCTCTTATGGGCTTCAGCTCCTGTTGCTGATCATCTCTGTTATTTCTGACATTGCTCCTGAAATGAAGGAGGCTGCAAAAAAGGTGAGCGTCATTACAATTCTAGGCTGGTAGGATAACTTTGGAGTTGGGAATAGGCTGGGAATTCCCATGTCTCCTCACTTGGTGCAGCTTTTTTATTAGGCTTGATGGAATGTCTTGGAAGATTTTTGCATTCTCTTTCCCCATCCTTAGATAGATAGAGAATTCCTGCATGCAAACTCTCCTCTCTCTCGCTCTCTTTCATTCAAACTAACCATGTAACTTAGGTCATTCCCCCTGTGGGACTAACTCTCAAAATATTTTCTACTGAATGCTGGTTCTCCATCTTCCTGCTGTCTCAACTTTCTTTGGAAAGATGGTGAGATAAATATTTATTTTATCTGAATTATTCACTAGCTACATTAGGATGTAGCTTCTATGTAAATATGGATTAAAACCATTAGTAGACTTATGTTTTAAACTACAAACTACGAGTTTGTTGTTTTTTGGAGTCAGTCTCCTTAAGAAAGCATAATTAGACAAGAGCACATTTCTGTTACAGTCTGCCCTTTCTTTACGTGAGGGATCCGTTCCAGACTCCCCTGCATAAAGCGAATTCTGCCTATGCTTGAGACCCATTTAAATGAATGGGGTCATGTATGTGGTGGTATGGTGGTGTGGCAGCGCACGTGCACCACAGGCGCACACCCCATTATTCCCTATGGGGCGCGCCACCCCTTCTCCCAGCACAGCTTTCAACGTATGTTGAAAGCCACGTAAAGTGCACCTGCATATGATGCAGGCGCACTGTACTCTGCTAATTTAAAGCTAGACCCTAACAAGTTTTGCTTTGTTATTTTTGATATTTAAATATTTTTATTTCCATCAGAAAGGCTGAATCCTTAGGAAACTTAAATTACTCCACAGGATGAAGAATATTTCAACTGGAGCTCTAGTTATAATGGCTATATTAGGCACATTTGATGTACTTTGCACAGTAATTCACTGTGGGAATGGGTATGATATCTTCCGTATCTGCAAATGTTTTATTTTGATATGGGAAGGTGAAATAATGTATGCCTCATGACTACTGTTCCCTGAATTTTTCACTGTGGAGTCTCTTTTTCCCTGTTTTTCTAGAACCCAGAAATTGCAGCTTCTATCCTGAGCTTGATCACATTCCACTGGTACAACAGGTATGCAGATCTGGGTGGAAAAGAGAATAGGATAAAGGTGCCTGGGGTGGGGCTCAGGACTGTACACATGTCATAGAGTTCCTTGGGCTTCAGGGGCTGGAACCTTTCCCCTAGTCCTTAGAGTGAAGAGGAGGAAACTCAGAGGAAGAGCACTGCCATGATAAATGTCTGTGTGCACATATATATTTTCTCCTTTTACTGTTTTTGAATGACATCAGCAGGGACATCACCTTGATGACACCATCCCCTTGTAACATCACTAGTGACCACATCCTGTGACACCACAAGGGTTCATTCCTAGGTCTCAGGTTTTGGGGCAGAAATCTCAGGGGCTGAAATAGTTATCACCTGGCAACCCTAGCTATGCATCGTTTCTGCCATGGCTGATTCTGAATTAAGATTACTTCTGGTCAACCTTCTAGCCAGTGGCTGTGAGGATCTGAAGCTCAGCAGAAGAGTTTCATTGGAGAGGCGTGAAATTGTTCTTTGGAAGGGCAATGCCCTCCTTTTGTCCTCCCTGTCATAGCCTCATCCTTGTTGCTACCATTGAGGTGCCCTCTCCTAGGTCTCCACATGGCAAACTGTGTTCCAATGGTGAGAAACAGAGGAGGGTCAGCAAGCAGATCTTAATGGTCAATTCAGTGTCAAGAACTGGAGACTGTACTGAGCAAAGGCCACCAGTGATAGAGGGACAACTAATCTTTTGAACTGGAAGAATAATCCTTAAAGCAAGAGTGAAGCACCTTTGGTAGCAACACCGCAAAACCAATATCATTACAATAAGCGATATATGGGAATTACAATTTATGAGTAACATTAGTACAAAAAACTTTACTAAGGATTCTGTACAGTGTAGTACAGGAGGTGGTCAATCGTAGGGGTGACACCATGGGTTACCGGACCATGTGACACCAACCCTAGTGATGCCACTGTTTCCACAAACACCCTGGCCATATAGATGATCACTGGTATGAGACAGATTTGTACTCTCGTTACCATTTCTGCACATATAATTGTTGGGGCTAGACATGGCCAGAACAAAGAACTCTAAGGGGATGTTCCCACTAGGTGAAACCCCGCGTTCTGAATTGAATCCAAGGAGTGGCGTTCCTATTAGGATCCGATTTAAACCTAGAACGGTTCTAGAGCAACCCGCAATCGTCCCCACTACAAATCGAATCGTAGAGCGGAATAAAATTTTGAATCGAGTTTTCGTCATTTAACGCGCGTTAAAAAAATACTAGGGTCTGACCTACGTTTTTCCATTTATTCGAGTTAGGAACTGGAGCATTTAAATAGGAACGACAGCCTTTGAAATCGGGTTAGATGGATGGGAGGAGCGGAGTGCGATTGGGCTGGCCTTGGGGGAGTTGCCCTTTCTGTCCCCATCCGTCGTGGCTGTCACCATTTTTTCTTCCCTCACCCTTTTGTCTGCTGTGGTCTTTCAATAAGAGATAAGGATTATTTTTATTTTTTATTTTAATGGTTTACAGGTGCTTAATCTCTTCAGTGCTTTAAGCGCCTGAAGTCCCGGCTGCTCAAGCGCCTGCATCTGCAAAGGACTACAAGGCTTCTCCCGGTGGATTGCAACCTCCCCTCTGTGTGGGGAGAGCCCATTTCTAACAGAGGAGAGGCAGGAAGGGAAGCCTCCTCTCGAAGAGGCATTCCCTGCCCGCTTGGGCTCTGATCTCGCCCAGACAGGGAAGGGAAGGCTCAACATGGGGGGGGGGGATAGAGCCTTTCTCCCTCCCTTTCTCAAATGGAATCTGCTTTCTCCTCCAACCCTGGAAAGAGAATCTTTGGGAAGAGTGCTCCCTCCCTGCTTTTCCAACAGCCTCCTTCATTGATCTCTGTGCTCTCTGAAGGGATTCTCCCTGGCTGTCTTGGGAGACATGAAGAGAGGATGCTGCCCTGCAAAACCTATCCCATAGTTCCTCTGGAAAGAGCTTGGGTTCCCCAAATTTGCTTTGCCAGAAGCCTCTCCCATTGATCTCTGTGCTCTCTGAAGGGATTCTCCCTGGATGTCTTGGGAGACATGAAGAGGGGATGCTGTCCTGCAAAACCTATCCCGTAGTTCCTCTGGAAAGAGCTTGGGTTCCCCAAATTCGCTTTGCCAGAAGCCTCCCCCATTGATCTATGTGCTCTCTGAAGGGATTCTCCCTGGATGTCTTGGGACGTCTCTTGCTTTATTTGGCTTTCACTCTCTCCTCTCTCTTAGGTCTGCAGCCTCTTGACGCTGGGATCGTTCTCTTTTCCCCTTTTCTGTCTTGTGTCTCTATCCCACTTAAACTGACTGCCTTCTCCTCCTTGATCCCATTTTCCAACCCTGTGTGTGTGTTTGCACACATGTATATATATATGCATATGAGTGTGTGTGTGTGTGTGTGTGTATATATATGTTTGCTATATAAAGTAATTATAAAGTAACAACTTTTTGAATTTATGAAAAAAGCCTCATCTGTAGTTCCAAACCCACTGTAGAAATAATACAGTTTGAGACCCCTTAACCTGCCCTGGCTCAGTACTAAGGAATTATGGGAACGGTTGTGTTTGTGAGACATTTATCCTCCTCTGCCAGAGAGTGCTGGTGCCATAATAAACTACCATTCCCAGGATTCCCTAGCACTGAGTTATGGCAGTTAATATGGGGAGACGCAGAAGAGGACGTTTGAGCGATTAAGTGCCTTCATTGGTCCATTTGGAAAAAAACCCGCCAAAAATACATCAATTCACAGTCAATGAAATGGAAACGATGCCAAAAGATACATCGCTTCCAAATATTCCAGATTAACGTTACGTCATTCTGACGTACTATTGATTGACAGCTCCAAATAAGGTATGGAGGAGAAGAATCGCTTTATTTAAACACCGATTTCATGCCATGTAGGAACGATTGCAGGTAAAAACTTCGATTTAAAAAACCAGATGGGAACGAAGAATAAAATCGATTCGGAACGCGGGATAAGTAACAGGGTTTGAGTGCCTGAGAGAATTCTATGTGTCTTACAGTATAGTTGTGAAAGGCTATCGGAAGCCATTAGAAATGGAGGATGTCTGGGAATTGAAGGATGCAGATAAGACCCAGAAAGTTTTTGGCACATTTGAGAAGCACATGAAAATTGGTGTCAAAAAAGCCCAGAGGGCTCTGGAGATCCGGCAGAGAAAGAGGAAACAGCACCCAGCAGCCACTGACTACAGGAATGGGCTGAGCAAGACACAGAGTCTGGACGTTTTGGTTCTGGTAAGTAATGGGGTTGGGGTAAATGACTCTACGGGCGCATTCACCTTTTTTGTCCCAAAGAGATCTGGCTCTCCCTTGTGACACAATACCGAGTTGCTGTTCCCACTACGTTTAGCATGATCAAATCTCTTCAAGGCATTTAAATACTGCTTGATATTCACATTGACACCATGTCATTCCAAAATGGAGGTGCCTTCATTTACTGGAATGATCTCACATGACCTGGATTGAGCCGGTAGTGTGATCATACTACCAAAAATCTGAATCATTGCAACACCAAAAAAAGAAAAAAGAAAAAGAAAAGAAAAAAAAGATGCAATAAGGGATCCGATGCCAAATGCACTGGGTTAAGTGGGTGTTTTCATGCCCTCCCCCACTGCATCGAGTGCAGTTGGGGAAAGTGTGAATATCATGAAAATAACCTGGGTTCTACACCAGATTATTTTGTAGTGTGAATGCAGCCTACATTTCCATTCCAAATCCTGTGATTGATGTGCGGGAAAGAATGAGAAGGCTTCCTAGATGCAAGATTCTTCCTTCTGACATAACATACCAGTTCTGGAAGCATTTTGCAGGGACCACTTTGGGATTGGGTGGTAAGAGAAAACTCTCTGTGGGCCACTCAGCCTGAGGAATGTTTGCTACCAAGTGTAAATGCTGCTCTGAATTTAGGAAGAGAAAGAGAAAAAACAAAAGAAAAAGAGTGCCAAAGGAGACTCCAAAAGTGACTACGCTAAAGGATGGCTGATGTTTGCTGTAATTCGAACCTTTAGTGGAAACCTTCTGCAATCGGTAGCATTGAAGCTGATACATGACCTACTGGTGTTTGTGAGCCCACAGCTGCTGAAGTAAGTCCCTACTCCAGGTTTTATTCTAAGCTTTCCTAGTTTTTTGGGTGAATGGGTGTCATAGATGGTGTATACTCCATGGGAAGGGGTACATACACTACTTCAGTTTATATGAATTCTCAGGCACACCTAGAGCCTCTGAAGTAGGGAGAAATGTCTTTATTTTAAGGTTAAAGAGTCCTCATATAAGAAAAATGGCCAATGCACTCTTGAAAATAGCTGCAGCTTGAGCTTTGGTGTGGCTTCAGGATATAGTTCTTGGAAGGATTCTGGTAGGTTGTTGCAGGGTGAGGAGCCAAGCAGGGTTAGAGGCCCAAAGAGCAAGCAACAAACACAAGCAAATTAATAAAGAGAAGGTATCTGCCAAGACACAAAAAGGTGCATCATATCAGCCATCCCAAGCCCGCCCTTTTCCATACCAACATGTCTGGCTTTCCCATTTGTAGGAGGGCTCAGCTCCCTCTAATTCCCCCTTGGCTTACAAGTCTCTTGGGTGTCCTCCCAACCCAGGCAACATTCCCACTTACCTCTTGATTTGATTCGTGAACCGATTCCTGAAACCAGCTTAGCAAACACAGTGGTTCCCACTATGTTTGCACTGGTTTCAAGAATCGATGCAGGAAGCGACAGCCGCGGCTTCCCCATCATGCTTTGCTCTGTCCTCCTGGCCATACTGGTAGGCCAGGGACAGAGGAGAGGCCAGGGCAGAAGGAGAGAGGCAGGCCGGGATGACTGAGGCACACCAGGGCGGAAAGAGAGAGATAGGCTGGGAAGACAGAAGACAGAGGACTGAGGATGGTAGGCATGGAGGTATGGTCAGTAGTCTGGGGAAGCCACTGCCAATGGGAACCAGGGGGATTTGAATCCGCCCTGGTTCCCACTGGGCTGAATCAATTTATTTCCAAATAAGTTGATTCAGCCCCAAAAGACCCTGATTTAACCAGTGTCTTTTTGACGCAGGTTAAATGGGTCAAAACCATGGCCCCCCTTTCTGCTTCAGCAATTCGGACTGAGTGGGAACTATGGTGGTTTAAACTGGATCTTTTCCGATCATGATCCGGTTTAAACCATAGTGGGAATTGGGTAAGAAAGGTGTCAGTCTAGTGTTGCCCAAGTCCTTTTTCATCACTCTTTATTCTTCTGCAACTCGGGTCTAAACGTCTATCTGAATGTTTAGGATGTTTCAAAAAGATAATGGCCTGTTACAGACAGCCAAAATAAAGCTGCTTCGAGTCACAGTAGAGATATGGTGTTTCAATGATACATGTGTCCTAAGAGTCCAGAAGTCGCACCAAAGCCACACTCCAGCCCTAAGGACTGGAGCGTGGCTTTGGTGTGGCTTCTGGTCTCTTAGGATGCATGCATCATTGAAACACCATACCTCCACTGTGACTCGAAGCAGCTTTATTTTGGCTGTCTGTAACAGGCCAATATGTCACATATAACTTCTCTAATGCCTTGTAGTAATAAAGGTTGGCTTCTAAAAAAGGATGTGCATGTACAGGCACATGCAAACACACAAAGACACTGAAGGTCTTCAAACCTTAAGCATCTGCCTTCTTCCTAGTTGTAATAAAACCATTAGCTTCTATGACATCCTTTTGACAATATTATTTTGTGCTTTGTGTACATGGTTCTTTATAGGACATATCATCCTCTTTGCACTTACTAGACTAATCACCATTTCGCCTTTATACTTTAAACTGCCTTAGCTAGATATGGCTCTAGTGCATGCTCATAAAACAAACAGTTTATACACTCCTGCTTTAAATCATTACTTTGATATGGCTTTATAGATGAAACACATGCTGAGAGGTAGTGACATCTCTATGCTTGGGGTTTTTAAATTGGTTTCTGAGAAGGAATTTGCACTGTGCATGGGGATGATGTTCAGGGCTAAATGGTGTGTGTACTTCAGGTGTGTAGTCTGTTCATGGTTTTTCAAGGGTGGCATTTATGGTGATGAGATCTGATTATCTTCTCTTTCATAGGCTGATGATCAATTTTGTGTCAGATCCAAAGGACTACCTTTGGCATGGCTACCTCTATGCATTACTGTTGTTTGTAACTGCCCTGGTACAGTCCATCTGTCTGCAGCAGTACTTCCAGTTATGCTTTAAATTGGGCATGAGTGTGCGCACTGCTCTTATGGCTGCCATCTATAAGAAGGTCAGTTGTAGTTGTTGTTCTTGCTGTGTATCTTCAACTCATTTCCGATTTATGGTGACTCTAAAGCATATCTATCGAGGTGTTTTCTGGGGCTGAGACTGTGTGACTTGCCCATGGTCACCCAGTGGGTTTCCATGGCAGAGTGACAAATCAGTCCCTGATCTCCAGAATCATAGTCCAATGCTCAAACCACTATACCATGCTGGTTCAGTGGGGTCCCTGGGGCTGCTTTCACTTCTGTCGATTTATTTGGATTTATTCCTCCAACCACCATCTTGAGGGGGAGAGAGGCCAGGCCTGGAAGACAAAGAGCCCTCCTCCAACCACCATCTTGAGGGGGAGAGAGGCCTGGCCTGGAAGACAAAGAGCCCTCCTCCAACCACCATCTTGAGGAGGAGAGAGGCCTTGCAATTTTTTGTATTGTTTTGCAATTTTAATGTACACCGCTATGATCATTGCGGAATAGCGGTCTATAAATAAAAAAAATTAAAAAAATATTTGCAGGGAGCTGGGCTTAGCTGTACCAGTAGCAAGGCCACGGCAGAGAACTGAAAGGGAGCTGTAATACTGCTGCTTGTGGATGTTCAGGCTGTTCTTCCTGAAAGACCTTGGAAATGTTACAAGGGTTTTTGGGCTGTAGCTCTCAGAATCCACATAGATATATTGGCTGGGAATTCTGGGAGCTGTAGCCCCAATAAGTAATGTTCTCAAGCTCTTCTGCCTGCCTGGCTGTCTGCTTCTGGCTGAAGAAATTGTTTGCAAAAGCTACTTTTTCACAATTGATCTCCCAGAAACTGCTATCCTTTCAGCCAGCCAGCATTCCATTTCATGCCGGCTAAAAGTTTCTAAGGGCTCTAGTGCAAAAGATAACATTTTTCAAGCATTTTACAAATCTCATGTGTTAATTCAGAACAATACTGTTTCAGGCTCTCATAGTCTCCACTGGTGATTGCTGTCTGTCCTGGTCCTTCATGAAAATGGCAGACTTGCCTGACTCTTTTAGTAATGACTGTGTCTCTGCCCACAGGCTCTTACTGTCTCCAATGCCTACCGGAAGGAATCTACAGTGGGTGAGACAGTGAATCTAATGTCAGCGGATGCCCAGCGCTTTATGGACTTTACAAACTTTGTGCACCAGCTGTGGTCTTCTCCAGTGCAGATTGTGCTGTCGCTTGTGTTTCTGTGGGAGGAGCTGGGTCCCTCTGTTCTTGCGGGGCTTGGGGTCATGGTGCTGCTTATCCCCATCAATGCAGTGCTGGTCAGCAAAGCCAGGACTATCCAAGTGAGTGCACACCTGCTTCTGAAAAGGAGATAGTGATGATCCTTTTCCTGTTTAGCTTTTTGTCTGATCCACGAGACTCTGTACCCATCATTCTAGACCCTCAGTGTGGAGGTGGTACATGAAGATATTGCAGGAGGCCCATGGGGAAATGTGTGGGGACCTACATCTTCCACCATTGTCACCACATGTGATAATAACTCTCTTCTGATTATTTAAGCTGCTGCCATCACAGACACCACTATGCCTGACCTATTTGATCTCAGCATAAGGACCCTAGAAGTTGTGTTTGTGTAAACAAAAAAAAATTATTTAACAGAATACGATAATGAAACTATTGCCAATTACTTGTAGTACAAAGGTATTTGGTTACAATACATGTTTTAGCTTAGTTCTTACTGTTACTTGTACATATATCTACTTATTCTAAATAACTCCGTAAATACAACTCACAGATACCACTCTCTAATCCAGGGACAGGCAACTGTGGAAGGCTAAAGGGCCACATGAACCCCCTAAGGAGACCTTGAAGGGACATGCCTGCTCCTGCCAAAAAAAAAAAAAAAAGTTTAAAATATATTTTGCCCTGAAATGCCTCCAGGAGATATGGGGGCTTTTGTTTTTGTTTTTTTTTACAATGTTAGGAGTTTCAAAAAAGACAGTTCCTGGACCTAAACTGGCTGGGGGTGGGCTGCAAAATGTGATAGAAATGCATCACATACCCCCAGTGGGCATTTAGGAGCATTTTGGGACAATTTAGATGGGAAAATATACAAAAAAATTCAACTCCTTGGAAGCCCAGGGGGCTCAAAAGATGGTGTAAATGTCCAGGACAGTGCATCTAGCAAATACCCTAGTGCCTTGGTCTGTCTTTTTTCTGTTAGGAAGCCCACTGCAGTTATGTGTACTGTGATGAGAGTAGTAAATTTGTGATAATCAATTCTTACAAGTAGTTGCATTTTTGTGCTCTTCTTAGTGGCCATAGCCTTGCTTGTAGGGTGGTCCACAAAACCTTTTGATTATCATGTAGATGTCCATATAAAGGCAAAGGATGGGAACTTTATATGTCCACATAAAGGAAAAAAATGAGATAATGACACTCACATCTAGTAAAACCTTTAGTGTGTCAGGTTGCTTGTACTTCTGTATTCTGGGTAGAAGTAGCCAACATGGTTGACCCTGCTAGGCAGAGTTAGGCAGCTGCTTCTGGTGTCTGATGCAGGGAGAGTGATCAGAAGTGAAATATTGAGAGACAGAACTCTGTGCTGTGTGGCTTACCTTTGTCACCAAGATCGATGTAGGCTTCTGAAAGGGAGAGATTGTCAGCTATCTTGCTGTCCTCAGTGGTGGAGGCTGCTGTCCCATGGTCACTGTTGAAGCAGGATTGAACTGTCACGCTTGCCAGCCATTACCTTGAACGCAGGAAGGGATGCTGCAAAATGGTTTGAATAGCCTCTGGAAACAAAACTAGTTTCTTGCTGCCCAGTGACTATGCTGCACAGTCCATAATGGAGAAGGGATAGTTTTTGCCAGAGCATAGAAGCTAAACCAGTACACCACTTCATGGATGCGGAGCATGTCTTGCCAGGTAATGGTGGTTGGACCAGTGCAGGAGGAGCTAGTGGCCTTGTTGGCTGGGGAATTGTGGGAGTTGTAGTCCAAACAAAACTAAACAAAACAAAAATTGTTTTCCAGTCTTTGTACTATATGGTGATTCTTGTTGCACTGTTGCATGTTTTGGCCATCTTTATTTAGGTGAAGAACATGAACTACAAGGATGAGCGCATGAAGATCATGAATGAAATTCTCAGTGGCATCAAGGTGACTGGCAGGGACTAGATTTATCCAGTACAGTGATTAATTGGTCATATTATTTATTTTATTTATTTATTTCATTTATATGCTACCTTTCTCCTCGAAGGGCCCAAAAGCAGCTCACAGATTTAAAAAAACATTACAATAAAATTTAAACAGTTAAAATAATCTAAAAAACAATATAAAATTGCATTGACTATACCCATTAATGGAAATTGATTACCAGGCTTTACATGACTTGGAGGAGAGGCAAAGACCCTTCTTCCTGTTGCAGTCCATGTAATCTCTGTCAAAACATGTCAGGGGCTCAGTGGGTGTGGCCAGAGGCACAGTGGGTGGGGCTGGGGTCAAAGTGGGAGGAGTCATATACTTGATCAAGTATACATGTGCCCCTTGGCCTCCTAATTTCTCACCACTGAAGTCAGACAGACAAAGGATATGAAAACTTAGAACATTGTTTTCAGCCTCTGCCAGATGCTCTACAGAAGCAGGCATTTGAAAAGTCAGCATCTGGTTTGATACTGATGTATTAATTGGTCAAGAGGGGAAGGAACAGCAAATGGAGTAGGCAACCACAGATGCTTATAGATGACAGGTTCATTTGCTATGCTGGCTAGGACTCATGGAAGTTGTAGGTGGAAAAAAGAGGCCACAGTTGCCCATCCCTGTGCTATAATGTGCTCTCCAAATTGGAAGTTGGGTAGGGTTGGGGGCAAGGTAGAACCTCTCTTCAGTTTTAAATGGGTGGAGAGCTCCATACCAGTGAGCTCTATATCTTTAAACTTTCCTCAGATCCTGAAGCTGTTTGCCTGGGAGCCATCATTTCAGAAGCGAGTTGAAAAAATCCGGGGACATGAGATGAAGGGACTTCTTCATTTTTTCTACCTGCAGTCAGTTGCCATTTTTGTCTTCACGTGTGCTCCTTTCCTGGTAAGACAGTGCTTGGGAATTGGACATAAGGAGTGGGGCTGGGCCTTGACTCCTACATAAGGAGAAGCTTACCAGAAAATAGCATGATATGAGAACACATTTAGGATATCTCTCAGTATGATACACTCAACCTATTCATGAGTCATGTCAAAATCCATAATTTTGGCCCCAAAAGTTGCCCTCGTCATATACATGAGTTTCTCTTATTGCTCATTTTCCAGGATTTGGAAAAGTTAATATTTGAGGAAGGCTTTGGGCTGGGTGCATGTTGTAGTTTATAAATGTAACTTTTCCAAGCTCTGTGTTCCACATGGCATTAGGTTTGTCCACCAGATAATGTTCTCATTTTCCAGCAATCTTACAGGAAGTTTTCCCCTTCTCTTTTTAACTACTGTGATGTGTTCTGTCCCACCCAAGATCATAGGTACTTTTTCACAAAACAGTGAACTAGCTTGTCCCCAGGAGTGTGTTTCTACCCTAGGAAAGGTATCAAAGCTGAGACTGCTGTACATTCTCACTTTTGATCTCACACAGCTGGACGCACAAACTTTGGAGAGTTCAAAGATTATGGGATGATCGCTGTGTTTCTTGTCCACAAAAGGACACAGCTGGAGTAATAATGAAAACTCATTAGGTCCTAAACATTTGGGGATTATGAGTCTGTTGTACAACAAGACATGCATGTCTTGAAATCATGAAAGAGCAATGTTGCTTTAAACTCTGATTACTTTTTATTATGCTATACCCACTTTGAGTATGACGTAATAAAAAGTAACTATGAAACACTGTAACATTTTACTCACTTGAGGCTGTTACAGTGGTACCTCGGGATACGAATTACCCAGCTTACGAATTTTTCGGGATACGAATAAATCCCATAGGGATTTATTGTTTCGGGTTACGAACGTTTTTTCGGGTTACGAAAAAACGCCGGCGCTGTTTTAAATGGAGCCGCGGCGGAGCTGCGGCTTTTTTTCCCATTAGCGCCTATGGCAATTCGGGTTACGAAGGTTTTCGGGTTACGAAATTAGCCGCGGAACGAATTAATTTCGTAACCCGAGGGAGCACTGTACTTGCTTTTCCTTTTAAAAATTAGTTCTTCATGCTTTGTAATAAACTGTGCTTACACATATATGAATTACCAGGAGGAAAGAGTAGCTACTAGAACCTGGTTTGGTTGGTTTAAATCAAATGACTTTTAAGAAACACTCCTGGTTTTTTTACATTGATTAGTCCTTTAAAAAAAATAAGTCTGGGTATTATTGCTATTTCCAATGCTCTTAGTGGAACAACAATGACTGAATTAAAATAATAATTTTAACAATTTATTGGCAGTTATTCATTGTTAAACTAGTATGCAGTATCAGTTGTTTCTTTTTAATCACTATTGTTTAGTGCAACAAATGCCATTCAGAAACAAATCATTCAATTAACATAAGTTCAACCAAAATAGCTTGCTTTCAAAGAGCACTTTTTAAAGAAGATTATTTAAGATAGTGGCCATAACATCTGAACTGCATTTTGCTACTTAATTTTCTGATTTAGTCCTATATTGGTGTAATCCTGTACATTGATGCCAAAAAAAAACAAGTAAGCAAGGAAACAAAACAAAACACCTGGTTTAAATGAACAAACAAAAAATCCTACCAAAAATATTTTAAAACAAAAAGAGGTTTGGGGTTTGTGTTGTTGTTGTTGTTGTTTTAAAAAACACTTCCCGTCCCCATGTTGGAAGTTACACTTCATCACAGTGACTCTCATTCCCTAGGTTTCTGTGGTAACCTTTGCTGTGTATGTGATGATCGATGAGAACAATGTTTTGGATGCACAGAAGGCCTTCACTTCTATCTCTCTCTTCAATGTCCTGCGCTTCCCCCTTGCCCTGCTGCCAATGGTGTTGTCTGCTCTGGTGCAGGTGAGCCGGCCCATGAGGAACAGACACCATATAACTGGGGACAGGGGAGATGCATATGACCCTGGAGCAGCTACAGTTTTGCTGCTTGCATTCTGTTTATAGAGTGAGATAGTTTGGTCTTGTTCAATTGACAGGGCTGGCCCAAAATACTTTGGTGCCCAAAACTAAGTAAAAAATGGCACCCCTCCACCCAACTAAGAGAAAGGTACATAATTTCCAAACCTAGACACTTGATTTTGACATAGAGGCAGAAAACCCTAGATTACTGTGTACAGTTCTGGGCACCACAATTCAGAAAGGATGTTAAGAACCTGGAGTTTTTCCAGAGGAGGGTGACCAAAATGGTGAAGTGTCTGGAAAGCATGCCCTATGAGGAGAGACTTAGAGAGCTGGGTATGTTTATTTGAAGGGATGTCATATTGAGGATGGAGCAAACTTGTTTTCTGCTGCTCCAGAGAACAGGACCCGGAACAATGGATGCAAGCTCCAGGGAAAGAGATTCCACCTCAACATTAGGAGGAACCTCCTGACACTAAGGGCTGTTTGACAGTGGAACACACCCCCTCGGAGGGTAGTGGAGTCTCCTTCCTTGGAGGTCTTTAAACAGAGGCTGGATGGCCATCTGTTAGGAGTGCTTTGACTTCCTGCATGGCAGGGGTTAAACTGGGGCCCTTGTGGTCTTTTTCAACTCTATGATTCTATTATTATATGAACCCCTCATGCACTTTTCCCCATGCATAGCAGTACAAATACAGTGGGGCCTCGGTATCTGCGGACTTGCCATTCTGTGGATTTGAGTATCCATGGACGGCAAGCCTGCGTTGTCCCCAATAGTGGCGCATGCATGTGGTCACACCACCATTAGGGACAGCCCACATTGTCCCCAGTGGTGGAGTGTGCATGTGGCCGCACCCCCATTAGGGACAATGGGACTTTAGTATCCACAGATTTTGGTATCCAGGGGAGGTCCAGAATGAATCCCCTGCGGATACTGAGGTCCCACTGTACGTGGCAACAAATCAAAGAAATATCAAGTTGCCACACTTCCACAACATGCAAAATATGGTGCCAGATGTGACTGTCTTCTGCCTAATAGTAGGGGCAGCCCTACCAATTGATAATGAAGATTTAATAGAACTGAGTTCTATTCCATAAAGCCTTGCTTAGTCTGTATATGAGCTCAATAAGCCCTGGCACATATGAACATCCAAAGGACCTCAAGTCTCAGGGATAATTCCAGATTTGAGGTGTCTTTGGCAAAGCATCCACTCGTGTGCCCCTTCTACATTATCGTGCTTAACTGGCAATAGAGGTAGTAATAATCTGATTAATGTTAAATCGGAGGCTTTCATGGCCGGCATCCATAGTTTTTTGTGGGTTTTTTGGGCTGTGTGGCCATGTTCTAGAAGAGTTTATTCCTGATGTTTCGCCGGCATGAGAGACACTGCAGACTGGGTCAGCCAAAAAAATCAGCAGTAGCAGAACACATTACAAACCATCTTAGGCACAAAATGCTGTTTGAAAACACTGAAATTCTGTACCATGCCAAAAACTATCTGGTCAGAATGCACAGGGAAGCCATTGAAATCCACAAGCACTTGGACAATTTCAATAGGAAAGAAGAAACCCTTAAAGTAAATAAAGGCAGATTATAGACCGCCGCTTTGAGGTGGTCTGCCGCCACCGCCGTTTGCTCCGTAAGGGAGCTGTCGCAGCCACACCGCGCGGCTCCCTTACGGAGCAAAAAAGAAGCTCCAAAATGGAGCTTCTTTCTGCGGCGCCTCTGTGACGTCGCGAGGCGCCAGGGGCGCATTCGCGACGTCACAGGCGCCATGACACGTTCGGACACACAGCGTCCGATACGTAAAGATGGAGCCGGCCATGTGGAACAGCTGGCGCCATATTGTACAGACAGAGTCCGTATTAGACTCAGGGGTGTCTAGAAGAGACGCCCCTTTTTTAAAATGGGACGTCCCAAGTGCCGGTTTGTAACCGGCCCAAGTTTGGCCACCAGTCCTGAAGAACACCAAAACTAGGACTCAGCAAATGCAAATGAGAAACCATTCAGGATCAGAGGCTTTCCCAGCAGACAATGATCACCAGTTAGCAGACACTAATCCTTTTTGCATATCCTCCTACCCTGAGGCCCAGCCATCAACAACAGAACGATACACAGATTAACATGGGAATCACTTCTCCTTACCCAGGATCTCACACACACACACACACACACACACACACACACAGTGTGTGTGTGTGTGTGTGTGTGTGTGTGTTGTATAAATGGTATTTATACCCCGCCCTTCAGCCCTAATGGCTATCAGAGTGGCTTACAATTATTATTTTTAATTAGACGGTTCCCTGCCCTTAGGCTTACAGTCTGAAAGACATGACACAAAAGGAGAAGAGAATGGTGGTGGGAAAGGGGATGAGGTCCAGTGGTTCTTCTCTCCCCCTGAGGCCTGGACCAAGGCAGATGGATTGGAGGGAGGGCTCTTCCTTCTTCCAGACTGGCCCTGATGGAGCTGGGCCTGCCTGTTCATTCCCTCGCAGGCTAGAAGATGACAGTAATGTAGGGAGGAGTCTCTTCCTTCGGGCTAGCCCTGATGGAGCTGGGCCTGCCTGGTGAACTTCCTTGCAGGCCGGAGGATGACAGTTATGGAGGGAGGAGCCTCTTTCTTCAGGCTAGCATGTATATACCCACTCTCCTCCACGTCAGCATTCTCTGAAGATGCCAGCCACAGATGTTGGCAAAACATCAGAAATAATCTCTTCTAGAACATGGCCACATAGCCTGAAAAACCCACAAAAAACTAATTAATGCCCAATAGCTGGTTCTAGAAGCTGCCATTGGAGTTCCCCACAATTTCTCACTGTGATTCTATGCTAGTGGGGCACAATCGAAAATTTCAGTAGCAATTCCCAGACCCTGGAGTTTGGCACTGATTGGAACTCTGAGGAAGCAAAATGTTTAAAGTAGGACTCAGGACATGTATGAATGTTGGGTCCTGGCAGCTGCCCAATACTATTGGATGGTGATAGTGATCCCACCATGCCTGACTTTGCCTCTACACCTTATTTTCAGGTCAATGTGTCTACTAGGCGACTAGAACGTTATCTGGGCAGTGAAGACCTGAACACTTCAGCCATATGGCATGAAACCAGCCCTGGTAAATAGAAACTAGGGTTTGGGGATCAAGAGGCCAAATTCTAGAACAATTGCAGAAGGCTGGTGAACATATGTAAAAATACAGACATAGTTTTTGCTCTATAGATGGGCTAAAAGAGAACCTATTCTGCTCTTCAGATTTATGCTGCTGCTGCTGCTGTTGTTGCTGCTGCTGCTAATGATCAGAGTTTGAAACTGTTATCTTTTTGGACAACAGCTCCCAGAACTCCCAGTCAGTATGGTCACTGGCCATGTTGGCTGAAGGATTCTGGAAATTATATTCTGAAAAAAAGTAACTTTCCTAAGCTCTGTGATGTGACTCTGGTTTTTATTCCCAGGCCATGCTGTGTATTTCTCTGAAGCATCATTTGCCTGGGAACAGAATGCTAATGCCACTATTAGAGAGTAAGTTATGAACCACAAAATAATTGTATTGGGGAAGGAGACTGGGGTGGGAAGCGTGTGATGTTTTGTTTTTAAAAATGCAAGGGAAGGGTTTCTTTTCCTACCTGCTGACATAATTGGTACTGGCAAGAAAAAATACACAGTATCAAATCCTGTGGGCCAAGAGAATGTTAACACTGCTTCTCTCATCAGGGGTTGTTCTCTTCTGGTCCCAAGGACTGATATCTGCTTTTGTTTACATGCCTCCAGCTATTACTGAGTTTCAGTCTATATGTCCCTCCCCTGCAGCATAACACTGGAAATTCCACATGGGCACTTATTGGCCATAGTGGGATCTGTGGGATCAGGAAAATCCTCACTGGTGTCAGCTATGCTGGGTGAGATGGAGAACATCAAGGGGCACATCAACATTCAGGTAAGGAAATAGACTTCTTCTTAATGCATTAAGGCCTGCTCTACCTATGCAAAATAACTATTAGCCCCTGGAAATTCTATCTGGAGCTGAGGGATTCATCCACAGAATCTTCTTTGTTAAAAGAAAGCAAAATAAAATTCTGTGTAAGTAAAGACCTAGCACAATTGGGAAGAAAGATTCTAGCCTGGTCTGCTCTCTGATGCTGCTTTCTACTCAAAGAAAGATTTCCTCACCTTCAGAAATATACAAAAAACAAAAAACAAAAACAAAAAACCCTGATCTTCTACTTGTGTGCTGGAATGATACAGTCCATTCTGTGACTTCAAAGATCTTAATGTCTCATTTGCTCTATGTAAAGTTCAGACCTAAGTTGTTTCTGCCATGTATTTTATTCACACTCATCAGATCTGGATTGCTGATTTTGCAACCTTCCCCAAGTAGTATTTTGACAATATGGATGTCTGCTATTTTGCTTTCCCCCCAGGGTTCAGTGGCATATGTACCTCAGCAAGCATGGATCCAGAATGCCACCCTGAAGGACAACATCCTTTTTGGGTCATCCCTTGATGAGGCTCGATACCAACAGGTCATAGAAGCGTGTGCCTTACTCCCAGACCTGCAGCTGCTTCCAGGAGGAGACCTCACTGAAATAGGGGAGAAGGTACCAATTTTTGACTCAGTGACATAATGAGGGCAGATGGTGATGTGAGAGGATAAGCTGGTGCATATAGGATAGGGAAATTGGAAGACATCCCTCTCAAGCCCTTGCAGGTCAATGGCATTTATGATATAAGAAACAGGAGACATAAGGGTGCATGAGATGATGTGGATAGTTCTTGACATGAAGAACAAGATGGTGTGCCCTGCCTGTCCATATAGAAAAAAACAATTGGATTGACAGATTGAATTTTCTTCAACACTGGTGAGGGGAGAGCATCCTCCACCACACATTAAGGCAACAGATTGTTG
>NC_056524.1:214486715-214548503 GCF_019175285.1 Sceloporus undulatus
TTATTATTATTATTATTATTATTATTATTATTATTATTATTATTATTATTATGCTTTATTTATGTAGTGCTATAGACTTGCACAGCGCTGTACATACAAACAATAAAATAGATACAAATAAACCTGCCCATGATGTACAATCTAAGAAATAGTAGCATAATACATATAAATAATACATAACAATACAGGAAAGGGTTCAATAAAACAGGCAACAAATTAAAAATGTCACATAGCAAATAATAGTCACTCAGTGCCTGGGAACACTTCTCTGAACAGGATGGTCTTCAACTCTGTGCAACTTATGAGCAAACTTCATGGCACAAATTTCTGTACTTCACTCTACCTTCTTGCCACCTCCTAACATCTTCTATCTGAGACAAGCACATCACACTGGCTTATGGTAAGGACCTGGCTTTCAGTAATAGTTCAGCTATGCAAAAATGTCCACAGACATGCCTACCCCATAGGAATGGTTACTAGCTCCCTTCCTGTGCCAACATACAACTATATTATCCGGAAAGAAAAATATCAAACTTTGGCCTGATTTAAATGGGCCTTTGTGCTGCTCCCGTCACATGCTAGGGGTTGGCCAAGGATGTAGCGTCCATACCGGCCTCACCCCTAGCACGTGACGGGGGCGTCAAAATGGGGGAGCCCTGTACACACGGGCGTCGTCATTTTGACGCAACGGACGCATAGCGTCCGCACGTCCCGGCACCTTTGTGGCACCGCAACTGCGCCATTGGCACCTTGTGGCATCACAAAAGCGCCACAAGAAGAACCCGCGACCGTTGTGGCTTCCTCGCAGATATATACGCATATGAATGTATATGTGTGTGTGTGTGTTTCTGTGTGTGTATATATATATATATTTCTAAAGTAAATTATAAAGTAACAACTTTTTTAATTTATGAAAAAAACCGCATCTGTAGTTCAAAACCCACTGTAGAAATAATACAGTTTGAGACCCCTTAACCTGCCCTGGCTCAGTACTAAGGAATTATGGGAACTGTTGTGTTTGTGAGACATTTATCCTCCTCTGCCAGAGAGTGCTGGTGCCATAATAAACTACCATTCCCAGGATTCCCTAGCACTGAGTTATGGCAGTTAATATGGGGAGACACAGAAGAGCCTCGGATGGGGAGACACAACAGAAGAGTCTTGGATGCAGCCGATTTTCATTGGCTGCCCAAAAACAAAACAAAACAAAAAACCCAAGACTTGTGATGTCTGAAGCCTACACGCTTGATTGACAGCTTGCAGACACAAATGGGAACGGGGAGCAAATTAATCTGCTTTAAAATACAGCAATTTAAAATAAATGGGAACAAAAACAGGGTCTAAATGAATCGAGGTAATTTGCCCCTTTTCGTAATGGAAACTATGGAAAAAATTCAAATTATTCTCGGAACATAATCCGAATCAGAATCGTGCCAAGTGGGAATGCCCCCTAAATTTGAAAAGCAAGCATGTACTAGTGGAGCAGATGGGATCATTGTTCCTGTTCTGAATAGTGGGCTGTCTTCCAAGACAAGGCCAGTAGAGCTGAGCATGGCTCTCTTCTTCTGCAGGGCATTAACTTGAGTGGTGGTCAAAAGCAACGTGTCAGCCTGGCTAGAGCTGTATACAACAATGCAGACATCTATGTGTTGGATGATCCTCTCTCGGCTGTGGATTCCCATGTTGGCCGGCACATTTTTGACAAAGTCCTGGGGCCTGATGGGCTGCTGCGAGATAAGGTAAGCCCCCGCCTTTCCTATTGACCTTCTCTTGTGGAATATAGATGGAGGGATTGTTTTATTTAATATCACTACCAGAACAGATACCCTAACATTTTTCCCCAAAAGAAGACCATACAAAAAGTCAGGCACTGAAGAAAACTTAATCCTATTGATTCAAATACTAGAAAACTAACTCCAAATGGAGCTGTTGATGTCTGTGATAGTCTGTGGCTCCCTTCAAAGCTAATTTTCTATAGGTATCAGCTTCATCTGTCTCCTGGTTAAGAGTTTAGGAATCAAAACACACTGAGACTAAGAATTATACTTATTGAAGAAAAAAACCCATCTAATTTTCTGTACCATTATGATTTTTGTTTGTTTCTGCTTTGTGATGCACCCTCTTGGTGTATTCCAAAACATAGACCAAGTTATCTAATACAGCCAAGATAGCTAACAGAAGATTAAAGTTCAAGCAAATAAAGTGTGTCATGTGGGGGAAAAGACTAATCAAAGAGCTAATCAACTGTTAAGACCCACAAAAACCAAATCTTTGACCCAGGCCAAGATAGGTTTCAGTTTAGGTGCAGCATGATGATTGCCAAGGGGTAAAGGGCCAGAGGATGATTGAATGGAGCCTTGGGATTGGAGAGATGCAAGATAAGTACGTTGTTTGATATGATGGGCTGGCTTAGCTGCCAGAATTTTGTGGACTCTGGTGCACCCATGTGCACTTGGAGAATCAGCTAGGTCTCTAAATCTGGATATCAAATTAACTGAAACACAACAAGTACAGAGAAGCAATAGATGCAAGAGCTATATGCAACACAATTGTAATAGAAAAATATATTAAATATGAAATACAGAATCACAGCAGTGGGAACAATATTAAATGGCTGAAAATATGTATTTATAACAATAACATCCAATGGATTTCCAGTCCAGTTCTGTTTCTATGCAATCAGTTAATAGGTGGTTCAGCTGATAGTATGCAAACTAGGAGGTTAGTTGACTCTTTTGAGACTAGAATTGCAACCAAGAGAGACACTATTTCCTGTAAGACAAGGCCCAAAGAGCTTTCTGGTGCAGGACAGCTGTACTGTTTAACATTTGATTTACCAGTTTTCCAAATGTCTTCTTACAAAGCCAGATTTTCTCTGCACATCCCAAGATGAATAAAGAATATACTGGAAAACCCTCCTTAAGAGGAAGTATCTCTGAGTACTAACCCTGTTTAGTTTAGCATATTTTTAGGATATTTATGCCTGTGCACATACAGGAGTAGATCTCACTTAAGGTATTCTGATCTCAGGAATCCAGGAGTTTCAGGTTAGAAATGAAAGGTAACTGTATAGTTGAGATAGAACTGGGTAACGTCCTCCAATTAGCCTCCAAATATTTGTTTGGAAGAATATGGAGAACAGGATTTGGAAGTTTCTTGCACAGAAATTAAGTCTGTTGGTGACGATGGGAATGGAGTTCTAATATCTGTCTTCTGATGTGGGAAGGGAAACAATATTTGTTTTCAGAGTGTATGATAGAAGGATTTAGAATAATTGGTTGACTTAATAAAGTTGGTCCTGTATAAAGGATCACTGAGCAGGTGGAGCAGGCTCTGTAGAGGCCCTATATATTTAATGATAAATCCCAGAGATAGTATCATGAAGGATGCCATCTTTATTGTGATGATTTTTGCTACAGACACGAATCCTGGTGACTCACAGCCTAAGCTTCCTGGCCCAAGTGGATGACATTGTAATGCTGGTGGATGGAGCTGTCTCTGAAAAGGGTTCTTATAGTACATTGTTGGCTAATGGCGGAGAGTTTGCTCAGCTGCTCAACACATATGGGAGACAGCAGGAAGACAAGCCTGAAGAGGAAGCCACAGGTTAGTGGCATGACATTGTACAGATATAGGATGGGGGACACCTGGCTGAATGAAACTACATGTGAAAGGGATCTAGGAATTCAAATAGACCACAAGTTGAACATGAGTGAACAGTGTGATGCGGCAGCTAAAAAGGCCAATGCAATTTTAGGCTGCATCAATAAAAGTATAGTGTCTAGATCAAGAGAAGTAATAGTGCCACTGTATTCTTCTTTGGTCAGGCCCCACTTAGAATATTGTGTCCAGTTCTGGGTGCCACAATTCAGAAAGGACATTGAGAAACTGGAGCGTGTCCAAAGGAAGGCGACAAAAATGGTGGTCTGGAAACCATGCCCTATGAGGAACGGCTTAGGGAGCTGGGGATGTTTAGCCTGGAGAAAAGAAGGTTAAGAGGTGATATGATAGCCCTGTTTAAATATTTGAAAGGATGTCATGTTGAAGAGGGAGCAAGCTTGTTTTCTGCTGCTCCAGAGAACAGGACCCGGAACAATGGGTGCAAGTTACAGGAAAAAAGATTCCACCTGAACATTAGGAGGAACTTCCTGACAGTAAGGGCTGTTCGGCAGTGGAATGCACTCCCTCGGAGGATGATAGAGTCTCCTTCCTTGGAGGTCTTTAAACAGAAGCTGGATGGCCATCTGTCAGGGATGCTTTGATTTGGATTTCCTGCATGGCAGGGGGTTGGGCTGGATGGCCCTTGTGGTCTCTTCCAACTCTACGATTCTATGATTCTATGATTCTATGACTGTATGTAATCAAGGGAGGTTGAGCAAGGTTCAGTGCCCTTTCAGTATGCATCTTGTTCAGCAGTGTGTCCAGTAAAGTGGTGCAGTTAAATGTGAATTAAAACACCCGTGTTTCTAGATATTATTCTTAATAGCAAAGAGCCACTTGCATTTTATTCTCTATGATGTCTTGAATCCCAATATTGAAGAAAAGGTGGGATATAAAAAGAGTAAAATAAATAAGAAATAAATTTCTTCTTCGTGGTCTCTGTGAATCATACAAATGGGTTTCACTGCGCCTGCGCAGTGCTGCTCGGAACCTACTGGAATCACTGGGCAGAGTTAACTCTGCAACATATTGAAACTTTTTGGCGGTAACTCCGCCCACCCGTTATAAGGCCCCTGCCTTCCCGCTCTTTTCCCCAGTTCCTTTTTTCCGCTGCGCTAGCTGCTTCAGGGAACTTTCGCTTGCTTTGCTTGCTTGGAATCACTTTCGCTTTTTGACCTCGGACTGTATCTTGACCATTCTTTGTCTCCCGCCCCTGGTAACTTCGGACTTTCGGACTGTTGACCTCGTTTTCGGATTCTCCTCTGGCTTTGACGACTTCGGAAATGCCTGCACCTTTCAAAGAGTGCGACATTTGCGGGGGCAAGGTGCCCGTCCAGGACCCGCACTCCTCCTGCCCGCTGTGCCTGGGCAAGGACCACGACACCAAGGCCTGCCTGCTCTGCAGATCCCTCTCCTCCCAGGCCCGGAAAAACCGTGAGTCCCGGCTCACTTCGGCGATCGCCCTGGGAAAGGTGCAAGAGGGAGGTTCGCGGTCGTCTTCTGTCCCACCTTCGGCGCCCCCCGCCTCATCTTCTCGGGCCAGTGTGTCCAGCGTTGGAACTGGGAGAGCCGCCGTTCCCAGCGTGGTGTGTGTCCCGGCCGGGACCCCTTCCACCACCTCCGATGTGGCCCGTGGCTCCAAACCGCCCAGTGCCACCGACAAACCCTCCAAGCGCCCCCACAAGTCGTCGGGGACTGAGGGTACCGGGCCGACCTCCAAACCGAATAAGGGATCGGAGGGCTCGCGTCCGAGGAAGGCCACCGAGCCGGAGGTCCACCTTGTATCGCCTTCATCCTCCAAGGCATCCAAGGAATCGCGCCATGCGAAGCCTAAGGACCTGGCTGGCCCTGTGGAGGGGTCGAAGTCCCCAAGGCCTTCGTCGTCGACAGCGGCTGCTGTCCTCTTGGACCTCCCGGACAACCTGTTCTTCCCAACGGAGGAGCTTCCCAAGTCTGGAAAGAAGAGGCACCACGACAAGTCCGGTCATGATCCTGCCCCTAAGAAATCCAAGCCCTCCAAGGAGCGGCCCGCCACCGATCCACCGGAGGCGAAGGAGAAGAAGCGCTCCCCTTCCGGTCTTCCCACCCGGCAACCGACGACGAGGAAGACCAGCCCCACGGCCAGGACGTCCCCGACCTCTTTTTCGACACGCAGTCGCGCCGGTACTACGTGTCGGTTTCGGAGGACAGAGCCTTGAGGGAGTTCACCAGACTGAACCCCCGTCCCGTAGACCGGGCCACCCCGTCCAGATCGGTCCCGATGGTATCGGTCTATGAGAGGTCGCCGTCTCCATCTCACAGACGCTCCCGGTCTTCAGCTGACCTTGCTCCAACCCGCCCGAGATCCCAGGTTCGAGTGACGGACCCTCTCTCCTCCGACCTGGACTCCGAGCCGCTGCTTCCTTCTGAGGCACCCTCGGATGAGGATGTTCTCTCGGACCCAGCCTCTCCCCAGAGGATGCACAACCCTGAGCTGTCTTCCCCTTCGGACGACGTCCGGTCCTTCACCGAACACGTCGTCAAGATGGCGAGGGCCCTCGACATCGAGCTCGCTTCCGCGGAAGATGACGCCGAGGACCCGGTTGAGCGTCGGGTGCATGGACGGGTGCCCACTCCGCCGTGCCTGCCTCTCCTTCCTTCTCTCCAGACCATTGTGAAGAGGTCCTGGGACTCTCCGGCCACCCTGTTGGCGCCCTCCCGCAAGGTGGAGTCCCTCTATAGGGTCGCCCCGGCGAGTTGCCCTTGGCTGGCTGACCACCCGAGGCCGAACTCTGCCATCGTCGAGGGAGCCTAACACAGCTTCGTTCCGAAGCAGGCCACCTCCCCTGTCGACCGGGAGGCGAAGAAGGTGGACGGAGTGGCCAAGAAGGCCTACTTGGCGTCGGCTCTTGGCGTCAAGGCTGCCAACTACACCACCTGCATGGGGGCCTACATCCAGACCCTCATGGAACGGATCTCCCCCCTCGTTCCGGACGTCCCAGATGACATCCAGAGGCAGCTGGTGGAGATCAGGAACGAAGCCCATTCTATTGGAAGCTGGCTCATCACCACTTCCAGGAATGTGGCGGACTGTTCAGGGAGGGCCATGTCAGCATCCATGGCACTTCGACGCCACGCCTGGCTGAGGGCCTCCGACCTCAACCCTACGGTCAGGGCGGCCATCGAGGACATGCCGCTCGACGGGACCGGGCTCTTCCACGCCGAGACCGACGACCGCCTGAACTGCAAGTTCAGGATGAAGGCGGCGGCGAAGAAACACGGCATGTCCTCAGCACCGGCTTCTCCGTACTGGAAGCGTCAGCACCCGTGGCAGCCGCAAGGTCAGTCACAGGGGACCTTCCCCCGGGATCGGCAGTCCCAGCAGCAGGCTCCCAGAGACACTGCTTCCCCTCGCAGTCTTCCTCCTCCTCTGGCCGTTGCAACTTTCCGCCTCGGTACCACAAGTCCCGCCGGCAGGACACCGACCAGGGGAAGAAGAGAGCCTGAAGGAACGCAGCGCGCTTCGTCTCTCCTTCACCCCTCTTCTTTTTGGACATTTTGAGGCCTTTTGTTAACACCTGGGCCTCTATAACATCGGACTCGTGGGTTCTCAACATCGTCCGTAGGGGTTATGCCCTCGAGTTCCAAGAGCTCCCTCCAACTGGAGCCGTCATGTCCACTCCCCCCTCGGACACCCTTCTCGACGAAGTGCGCACCTTGCTTGGTAAAGGGGCAATCTCCCCTTTGCCGCCCGATCAATGTCCTCGGGCCTTTTTCTCCAGGTACTTCACGGTACCGAAGTCGGATGGGGGCATCAGGCCCATCCTGGACTTGAGACAATTGAACTTGTTCCTTGACTACCGTCGCTTTCGAATGGTAACTTTGGCTTCCATTCTGCCTCTGCTCCACCAGGGCCTGTGGTTCGCGACCGTTGACCTGAAGGACGCCTACTTCCACATCGGGATCCGAGAGTCCCACCGGAGATCCCTCGCCTTCGCTGTCGGCTCCGACTCGTACCACTACAATGTGCTTCCTTTCGGCTTGGCCACGGCTCCACGAGTCTTCACAAAGTGCATGGCACCGGTGGTGGCATACCTGCATCAGAAGGGCTTTATGGTCTTTCCCTACCTGGACGACTGGCTGTTTGCAGCCGAATCCCAAGGCGAGCTGCAGGAGGCAGTCTCATTTGCCTTGCACCTCTTGGACTCCCTCGGGCTGGTCGTCAACAGGGAAAAGTCCCACTTCACACCGACCAGGCAGACCAAGTTCATCGGGGCCATCCTCGACTCCGAAAACTGCCTAGCTTTCCTCCCTCCGGATCGGTTTCAGGCCCTGACAACGTCCCTCAGGCCGTGCATCTCCCACAGAAGGGTGAGGGCCAGAGACGTTCAAGTCGCCCTGGGCCACATGCCATCGACGACATTTGTCACCCCTTGGGCAAGACTTTGTCTTCGACCTCTCCAATCCTGGTTCCTCTCCGTCTTCTCTCTGTTGGAGGATCCTCCCTCAAAGTGGCTCACGGTACCGAGACCGGTGGCTGCTTCCCTCAGATAGTGGCTAGACAGCTCCAACGTCTGCACCGGGATGCCTTTTCATCAGCCCCAGGCACAACTGACTCTGACAACCGATGCGTCCCTGGAGGGATGGGGCGCCCACCTGCTCGACCTTGTCGTCAAAGATAGGTGGTCCGCACAAGACAAGCTCCTCCACATCAACGCTTTGGAGATGCTCGCAGTGGAAAAGGCTTTGAGGGCGTTCGAGTCCGCTGTCTCAGGAAGAGTGGTCCTCTTGAGGACGGACAACACCACCGTGATGTACTACATCAACAAACAAGGTGGTACCAGATCCAGGACCCTGCTCGACCTCACGCTCCGCATCTGGGACTGGTGCATCCAGAGGCACGTCCTCCTCCAGGCGATTCACCTTCCCGGGGAGGACAACGAGCTGGCAGATCGCCTCAGCAGATCCCCTTCGGTGTGCCACGAGTGGAGAACCCCCCGGATCGACCTCTTCACAACCAGGTGGAACAGCCACTGTCCCCAGTTCTGCTCCAGGAAGCGATTAGACGGATCCCTCGGAGACGCATTCGCTTTCCTCTGGACGAGGGAGCTCCTCTACGCCTTCCCTCCATTCCCTCTCATCATCAGAGTGGTGTCCAAGATGACAACGGACCGCTCGCATGCGATCCTGATCACCCCGTGGTGGCCAAGACAGCCGTGGTTCGCATCCCTTCTTCACCTCTCCAGGAGATGCTTCCTCCGTCTCGATCCTCGCCCGGACCTGCTGTCGATCCAGGACGGACGAATTCTCCACCCCGACATCGAGAGCCTGCCGCTGGTAGCCTGGAGGATACAGCCCTGACTGCCCTGCCGGAGGCAGTGAGGACGGTGATCCTGGCTGCGAGGAAACCTTCCACCCAGCGGTCTTATGCCCTGAAATGGAAGAGATTTTGCCTCTTCCTTGACCAGAAGGGCTTGTCTCCTGCTCAGGTGTCCACTCCAGTGGTGCTGGAGTTTTTGATGGCACTTTTGGATGGAGGGCTGTCCCTTACATCCATCAAATGCTGTTTGTCTGCCATTTGTGCCAAATACCAGTTCGGGGGGAGGGTTTCTTTCTTCAAAGAGCCCTTGGTGAAGGGGTTCCTGAAGGGTTGTGCCAACCTTTATCCTCCTGTGTCGGTACCAACGCCGGCTTGGAGCTTGGAGTCTGTACTGTCCGCCCTCCAATCCAAGCCCTTTGAACCGATGGCCACAGCGGACTTGAGACTATTGACTTGAAAAACCGCTTTTCTTGTGGCCATCACCTCTGCCCGCTGTGCGGGCGAACTCTGTGCTTTACGGAGGGACCAGCCATTCCTGAGGTTCCACAAGGACAAAGTGGTCCTCCGTACGGACATCACCTTCTTGCCGAAGGTTGTGTCTGCTTTCCACATGTGCCAGGACATTGTGCTACCCACTCTCGCATCCAACCCGACGTCGGATGAGGAGCGACGCCTACACTCTCTTGATGTCAGGAGAGCACTGGCATTTTACCTGGACAGAACTGCTGCCTCCAGTCGGTCCGAGAGACTTTTCCAATGCTACTCGGAACCGAAGAAAGGGTTGCCTGTGTCTGCGCAGAGGTTGTCCAAATGGGTGGCTGGTACCATCCACCTCTGCTATGAACTGTTGGGCAAGCCTCTCCCTGGCAGGGTTCGGTCCCATTCCACAAGGTCAATGGCAGCATCCTCTGCATTCCTGTCGGGGATCCCTTTGGAGGATGTCTGCAAGGCTGCTGTCTGGTCCCAACCTCTGACTTTTATTAAGCACTATAGGTTGGACACCAGGGCCATTCGAGACGCAGCTTTCGGGAGGGCTGTGTTGGTTTCAGGGTTGCATTGATTGCACTACTGATGTTTTGTGTTTACTACACTTGTACAGTTGACACTGTTTACATTTGTTGAATGTTGGTTTGCACAAGTTCTATGGGATCGGTCTTGCATGACCTCTGTTCCCTCCTCAGGTTTAGCAACGTTATTGCTATTTGATCTGTGCATGAACAAAAGACTGACTCTATTATGGTTCAAGGTGTTTATTTGTAATAAATATACCTTTGGTTCACCATAGCTTTGGTTTCAGGACACTTCCTCCGCCGTATACCTTAGCTTGTCAGTCTAAACCCATTTGTATGATTCGCAGAGACCACGAAGAAGAAGGACAGGTTGCTTACCTGTAACGGTATTTCTTCGAGTGGTCATCTGCGAATACATACAAATCCCACCCATCCGTCCCCTCAGTGTCCTGCTCTTATTGGCTCTTTCCATCGCCTGCTTGGCGGAAAAATTGCGGAACTGGGGAAAAGAGCGGGAAGGCAGGGGCCTTATAACGGGTGGGCGGAGTTACCGCCAAAAAGTTTCAATATGTTGCAGAGTTAACTCTGCCCAGTGATTCCAGTAGGTTCCGAGCAGCACTGCGCAGGAGCAGTGAAACCCATTTGTATGTATTCGCAGATGACCACTCGAAGAAATACCGTTACAGGTAAGCAACCTGTCCTTATGGGATTCAGCAGGGGTAGGGTCCATCTAATACGGTGGCTTGCAGATTAACACACTCTGCTATTGTCTTCATCTTGATGTCCAATCCTTCCATCCGCTTCACTTTTTAGTGGGCATGAATGAAGAGCTGGAATTGGATGGGGATCATGAACCTGGAGCTGAAGAAGTCCCAGCTGATGTCGTGACCATGACCCAGAAGAGTGAGGCTAGTGTCCATCAAAAAAACTTCAGCCGCAGGTCAGTGCCTTCCATGGACTTTCAACCACTTTATCCTATTTAACTCTCTGTTCTTTCTATCCTATTTCAGTCCTGACCCTTTTTGTATCTCCCATTCCTTTACTTGTTTCTTTCTTTAGGAATATTTCTAAGTCTTCTCAGCCAAATCATGGTGTTGGGTCAGCTAGAATTAGGTTAAAATTTGGCTGTGAAACAAGACTCCTGCTAGTATACATTTTTTCTATGGCATCTCTTGCAACCTTTTCTCCAAGCAGCTAGCAGTGCAACCAACCACACCTCAGTTTGTCATCCCACTGTCCATATATTGACACACAGAAGTTTTCCAGGGCCCAGAATAGTTTCAACTCACAGCCCTTTCTGCAACCTAGTATACTGCAGAGTTCTGAGCACTCCTTGTTCTGTGCTACCTCCTACATTGGCCCCCTCAGCTTCATGCCAGAAACCTTTGTGGCTTTGTTGATCTCAGCCACTTCTGCTCAGCTGAGCAAAATCAAGTTGGCTGATACTAGACAAGGTAATTAAATGAGAGGTAGAAGCAAAGGATTTGTCCTTAGGCTAACATAGAAATAATTTTGTCAGTTCAAATGTCAGATGTGGCAGAGTGAGAGGACGACTATAGATTTGAAGCTCTAATTCTCATCATCACTCTCCTTTACTAGCCTCAGTACCCAGAGTAACAAATCTCTCAAGAAGACCCTCCAAGAAAAGGTGAAGGAGAAGGAGTCAGTGACAGAGAAAAAGGGGCAAAAGCTAATTGACAAAGAAGCTGTGGAAACAGGCAAGGTGAGAGACCAAAAATGTACTTATGCTTCACAACTGGGCTCAGTACCACCATGGTTCCAGAGAGATGGATATGGATGTTGTAACAGGAATGTGGAACAAGTCAATCGTCAGATGCTATTGGCTTGCATCTCCCATCATCACTTACCATAGGCTGTGTTGGCTAAGGCCAATGGGAGGTGCAGTACATTAAAACCTTAAAGCCCATGCCTTGGGCTAGGAACCTTGTCAGAGAGATGGGGGGATCCAGAGGAAAACCTTTTTACTGGAGTTAGTGAAGGACTGTTCTTTCTATTAGATCAAAAATGGGTAAATTGTGCTCCATGAGCAGCATGCAGTCCTCAAGGTTGTTTCTGCAGTCCTTATACCCATTCAGTGCCCTCAGGGAAGAAAATAAATGCATGAGAAGGGTGGTGGTGGATTTCTGAAACTCTCCCCAACTGCATATTTTTGCTGGGGGGGGGGGGTTTACAGAGCCCCCAGACTCAAAAACTATAAGTGGGCAGCCTTTTATTTTGACCCCCTTCCAATTTTTAATAATTTCTTGGCCCAGTATGGCCTGTGATGAGTGTTGGGGATGAAAATTTGGCCCCAGGCTCTGCCAAAGTTGCTCATTAATCGTATGGAAAAGGTATGATAACACCTGAGCCCAGTGATCTGATTTTTAACTTGTATTTCATAGATTTCCCTTTTGTCATTATCTAATGCTCAGCCTTCCAAAGAGCAGCTTCATCTTTTTGTCATGGTGTACTTCACTGGTCCTGCTTATTTCCATATGTGTGCATCTATAACATGTGTGGGAATGTAAAAATCTGGAGGGGCAGTTTTGCCATGTGCTGCTGATAACAACTTTCTGTCTTGCAGGTGAAGTTCATAATGTATATGCGGTACTTGCGTGCAGTTGGTTGTAGCCTCACAACATGGATCTTCATAGCCTATGTAGCTCAAGCTGCAGCCAATGTTGGCTCCAGTTTGTGGCTCAGTGAATGGACAAATGATGCTGTAAAATACCAGAACATGACTTATCCAACTGCTGAACGTGACATGCGTATTGGAGTCTATGGGGCACTGGGCACAGGACAGGGTAAGTCTCTGAAAAATGGAATTGGGGGGCAGTGGCTCACAGCCAATGTCAGCAGTTGTTTAGACCAGATCCAACTCCTGTTTCAGAGTTTAGGATTTTTTTAAGGCTACAACTCAGGAATTCTGGGTGTTGCAGTCCAAACAGTAACTTTTCCAAGCTCCAAATCATTTATCATGTACACATAGAATTAAGGAATTTAGAGCCCAAGATCTCTAAGTACAGAGAACTGCGTTCACACCAAAATCCATTCTTGCTTAGCCTCAATCTTTCCTCATTTCAACAGCATGATTTTGGAAGAGGTAGGGACTCACTGGGAGAGAAGGAAAATTGTTGCTGTTATTGTTAAAACGACTGGGAATCAGAAATGCTAGCTCATCTTCTGTAAATCACCCAAAGATCTGTCAATAGATCTGAATCTACCTTTTACTCATCCAAGGCCTTGAGCACGAAATGGCCCAGACCTACTTCTACTAGCATGCCCCTCTGCATCAAGCCTTCATCAAGGAGTGAAACAGAAGGGCAAAATAAAGTGGCTTCCAGCTGCCTTAAAAGCAACGTGCTTATATGAGGCACACCTTCAAAACATCTGGAAACCAGAACAAAGCTGCACTCCGGGGCTAAAAACTGGAGCAAAAAGAAGCCAGAATACTCCAGCTCACTGCAGAAAATACACATCTTTGCACCTGCATTTAAACATCCTGGCATCAGTGTGGGGCTGTGGCAAAATAGAAATGTGGAAGTACAACAAACCAGGCAATCCAACAGAGGGGAATAGGGTGAAGGGGACATGTATGGGTGGCCTCCATGATTGTGGTTTGCCAATGTATCACTTGCACACTGATGCCCTGTACCAGTGGAGTATCGCATGTGTGATTGTGTGGCCAAACAAAGGGATGGCCATGCAGTGGGATGACATATGGGTGGACATGGGAGGTACTTGGAGGTTGCAGGTGGTGTGTTCATGCATGGTGGGTAGGCAACAAAAAATACTCAGCAGCACAGCTTGATGCTGCACCATGTAGTTGAACCTTGTGTATTCCACCTGTCTTGGGAACAGGCTATGTGGGCAGTGAGGTTTCAACCCACTTTTGGAAAAAGCAGGATTGAGCTGCTTTTTCTTGCCCATCTGCTCTGGCCTCAAGATATTTTTTTTCTTTCAGCTCTTTTCTTGTTGGCTGCATCAATCCTTGCTGCCCACGGTGCTGTCCGAGCTTCGCGGGTCCTGCACAAGCATTTGCTGAATAACATCCTTCATGTACCCATGAGTTTCTTTGACACAACACCAACTGGCCGCATCATAAACAGGTTTGCCAAGGTCTGAGATCATCCTTTTTGAAACTTGATGGGGCAAGCTTTAAAAAAAAAATTGCTCCCAAGTGTGAACATGAAACTTTGGACTGTGCCAGGGATTTGATTAGGAGGAATGGGCCAACACCTTAGACAATAAACAACTAAGGCGTTTATCAAACGGGGGTTTTACCAGCTCAGATCCAGGGCGACTGTGAATTGAGTGATGCGGATTCACGTTATAATGTGAATGTGTTTTCACACCTGGTTGTCCTTCCGAATCGAGGGGTTACGGAGTCAGTTCGAATCACACGATGCGGATTCACACAAAGTGGAGTGAGTGCATATTGTATTACCACACCAGACCATACCATGCGGATTGAACAATTTGAATCGGTAGCCTTGCGCATGCTCAGTGGGGCTCTGAAAAGGTCGCGACCTTTTACGCATCCAGGGTGAAGCGGCTAGATTAAAAACTGGATTACGTTATAACGTGAAACATGCTTTATCTCAGCGCTAACGGAGGGGATCGCTCCCCACCCCCGGTTGCCTTTTCAAAAAAACCGCATGAGAAGTTTGCCTTAAGGTTACTGTTAGTTGCAAATGACTTGAAGGCACACAGCAACAACTGCAATTTCATCCTGCCCCCTTTCACCTGCCTCTTTCACTTGAAAACGGAAAGGATCAGCGGAAGGAAATGGGGGGAAATTGCAGTGCCACATCATGGGAAATTTGCAACCCGGGGTTTTTGTGGTGGGGTTCCAGAGCACAAGCAAAGTGGCATTCCACACCAGAACAATACGCAGTGAATTTGAATTGAGCCTCAATGCGAATTCTGTCAACTCACTTATCCAGCGAACTCCCCAAAATGAGGAGCCAGTAAAGGTTCGGTCCAGGAACACCGCAGAAGCGCCACGCAAGGAGCTCCCATTAAAAGCAATCTAGTGTGAAAATACACTCACATTATAACATGAATTCGCATTGCTCGATTTGCACTTGCCCTGGATCTGAGCTGGAAAAACCCCGTTTGATAAAGCCGTAAGAGCATGTTGGGAAAAGAGGAATGTATGCTATTGTCAATAGTATTTTATAAAGTCTGTGATCATGATGAGCTGCTTGCAGATCTTTCTAGAATCAGGATAAGAGTCATTCCAGAACTTCTCTCATGTTTACTGACCAGCTGCCTTTTATTTCTCTTCCCTGATCCTGCTTGCAACTACTGTATTGTTTCAATAACTTGATTGATCCACTATCACTGTCAGCTCCAACTTCTGACTGATTTGATCAACTGGTGTTCTTGCCCTGTCACTCTCTTGGATCCCACTCACCATCCCATCTCACTTATTTGCTGTCAGTTGTTCCTTTACTTATTCTTTAGTTATAACGGTGGATACTTATAATATTATAATCCATTAGATATTGTGTGTGTATATATTAGATATAAGATTTAATAGTTACAATACACCCATTGTAAACTACAGTAACTAAATAGATAGTAATATTTGTACAATGTTTAAATATTGTATAAATATTAAATATCAACTCATTTGAGATGTGGTGCTGGAAAAAAGTACCGAGAATACCATGGATGGCCAAGAGGACAAACAAATGGGTTTTAGGACAGGTCAAGGCTGAACTCTTTCTGAAAGTCAAGAAGACTAAATTGAGGTTGTTGTACTTTGGCCACATCATCAGGAAAAATGAATTGTTAGAAAACATAATGATGCTAGGAAATATGGAAGGCAGTAGAAACAGCAGAAGACCACGCACCTGATGATTAGACTCAATCAAAGGGACTCGAGCAGTGTGTGTGTGTGTGTGTGTGTGTGTGTGTATGTTTCAGCTTCGGCCTTCTTCAGTTGCTCAAAAAAGAGTGCACTGCATCCAAAGTGACGGTTTAGAACATTCTGTTGTTAATATTCTTTAGTGGACGATGGTGTTATGTATTAGTGTGCAAAGGCCTATAATATTTCTATACTTAAAGCAGGTATATGAACTGAGTGAAGAAAGCAAATGGTTGTTTTTATAACACAAGGAAGAATAGTGAGATGCGTCTACTGTTGCACCAAAGGAACTTCACACACAAAATCATTGTATAAGACAGAGGTGGGAATCATATGACCTTCCAGATGTTGAAATGTAGCTGCCAGTATTGTTCACCTTGCAGATGCTGAAATGTAGCTGCCAATTCATTGGTGTGCTAGCTAGTGCTGCTGAGAGTAACCCCAGTTTAATGAACAAAGCAGAACTGAAAGCGAGACCTCTATCTATGGCTATTTCTTGTAGCATCCTTGGTCATAACTGACTCCTCCTGATCAAGTACTATTATACCAGATCTGTTTTAATCCTCTGCTTTCTTCCCTGTAGGACATCTTCACTATTGATGAGACCATTCCAATGTCATTTCGTTCCTGGCTGAACTGTTGCTTGGGAATTGTCAGTACCCTTGTGATCATCTGCATTGCTACACCTTATTTTGCCATCATCATGTTGCCTCTGGGACTCATCTACTATTTTGTTCAAGTGAGTTGGGGCTCCTTCTGGTAGTGGAGATTCCTCTTACTGCCATGTGGTATGCATCCAGAACATCTACTTCATCCTCAGAGCTTCACTTCAAAGATCTACCTGTGTGCATTCAGAATTTGGAAATGTTACTTTTTCGCACTAGAACTCCCAATGTCCCCCAGTCAGCACGGTTGGTGGTGCTATAGTCCAAACAGTGCTTTTCTGAGCTCTGTTCCATTTACACTGAAGACCTGGGTCAATGAAATCAGGAACAGCAGATCAAATATCTTGTGCATCAGTACATGAAGCTAACATCTGGTTCTTCCTGCCCTTTGGCCCCATGCAAGGCTGGAATGAGGGGGCCTGAGACCATTCCCAAATAGGAATGAGGCAACAATTAGATAAATCCCAATCTGCATTAGAACCTCTAAAGAAGAGATGAAAAAAGATTAAATCTAATGGCCCAAAGGTACTTTAAAAATATCTAAAGAGTTGTAACATTTTGTGGAGAGGGTAGTGTAACCACACAGTTGTTTTGGCATGCAACAGGTCTTGACCTCTTAACTCTGCATTGCGTTTTTTGCAACCACTTTGAAAACATACTTTCTTCCCCCTAATTAAACAGGCCATTGTCTTAAAAGCAATGACTGGCAAAAGGATGTAAGATCATCCTTGTGTCAACAAAAATTATTCTTGAAACTATAGGAAGTCATAGAGCTATGTCACTTGTATGGGTGTTAATAGAAAGGATGAGGAAAACAACAGAAATCTTCCCAGTACAGCTAGGTTGTCTCTGTCCTGTTTGTAGATCTTAATGGCTTATCTTTTTGCTCCTAGCAATTCTATGTGAGTACCTCCCGCCAGTTGCGGCGCCTGGACTCTGTCACCCGTTCGCCCATCTATTCCCATTTCAGTGAAACAGTATCAGGTCTCTCTGTCATCCGGGCCTATGGGCACCAGGAACGCTTCCTGCAGCACAATGAGAAGATTGTGGACATCAATCAGAAATCGGTGTACTCTTGGATAGTTTCTAACAGGTGAGGCTGAGATGTGGAAAGGCCCAGCTGGATTGTATAAAAAGTGTAACATCAACCAGTGGTCTTTTAAAAAAAAAAATGCTGATAGTATTACAAAATTGAAAGAAAAGTGCAGTTTTCTATCAGCCAGGTTTACCCAGGTTATCTCAAAGTAGCACACCTCCCCTCTTGGATTTTGGAATAATTTAGAGGATTAGGAAGTGGTGCTCAACAAGCAACTGTTTCAGAGTCAGTAACATAAGATTTTGAAGTGAAAATAAGAAGTTACTCCAGAACTAATAGAAGAGATTGAAGGGGTGGGGTGGGGTGGGGGTGGGAATGCCATTCTATCTATAGTTAAATGCAGTTGTGTCCCTTATTTTGTGCAAATGAATAACTTACTGTCTTTACTTGGGACAAAATGTAGGACAAGTTCGAGACCAAACTGTAGGACAACTGCAGGACAAAACTCAGCCCAAAATGTAGGACATTTAAGGTCCACCATTTTTCTTCAATGTCCTATGTTTTGGGCTGAGTTTTGTCCTGCAGTTGTCCTTCCGTTTGGTCTCGAATTTGTTCCACATTTTGTCCCTGGTAAAAGTGGACAATTATGGCAACCACAAGGGATGTTGCTGGCAGTTACTTAAATATGAGCTCGCCAGAGGCCTTTTCCTTCTTTTTCAACGTCGAAACAAAGGTTCTAAACTGCTTAGAGCAAAACAGAACCATGTACACTGCCATCTATGTATGACACCAGAGCAGGGGAGGGCAACCGTAGAGGGCTAGGAGGCCATATTCGCCCCCTAGGAAAACTTGGAGGGCCACACTTATTTCTGTAAATAAGTAAGCTAGTAAGTATATAAATATTTTTGGCCCTGAAATATTTCTAGAAGCTATGGAAGCATTTCCAGCAAGTTTTTAGTTTCAAAAAGGCCTCTTGTGGGCCTATATTGGCCCAGGAGGCCCACACGATGTAGTGGAAAGCCCCCCCAAAAAAACATTTTGGAGCATTGGGGCAAAAACGCTAGAAAAAATTGCTAAAATTGTTTTTGACTTGATAGGCCTTGGGGACCTCCAGATATGGTGGAAATGTCCTCCATAACCCCTAGAGTGCTTTGGGGACATTCTGAAGGGGGGGGGGTATTGAAAAAAATAGCTATATATATATATATATATATATATATATATATATATATGACCCCTGGGAAGCACTGGAGGGCACAAAAATGGCCATGGAAGGCTGCATATGGCCTATGTTCTTCACTTTGCTCACCCATGGTCTTTCTGGAGCATTGTATCACTCTGGTCTATTGCTGATGGTAGCAGACAGGGTCTTGTGCTGCTCAGAGTAGGAGACCAGGAACTTTGTGTTAAAAAAAGAAGATAAAACTCTCTGGTTGCCTCTTGTTAAGGTAAATGCAACACTTCATCTCCTCCAAAACAAACAAAGAACAATATTGTAACAAGCAATGGAATGCATAAAGGGCCCTTTAATGGCAGTGCTAACATGGTGCTCCAGGGTGCATTTAACAAGTAACCGAAAAATCATTACTTTTTCAAAGTAACATTCTCCAAGGTCTAGAAAGTATACCCTATGGAGTTAATACCCCCACACTAAATGGCATAGGCTGGATGTAACATGCTGTAAATTGCATTACTCACCTTACCCCTCCCTTTCTACAGGTGGCTGGCTGTGCGGCTCGAATTTGTGGGGAATCTGGTGATTTTCTTTGCGGCATTATTGGCAGTCTTTGCCAAAGATTCTTTGGACAGTGGCATTGTGGGGCTTTCTATCTCTTCAGCTCTCAATGTGAGTGACACAACAATTGGTCACAGAAGTGGCCAGTCTGGAGCTTCTTTGATATGTGCACAGATAGACTATACTCGTTAGGATGATGGTTTCTAATTTATGGGTGTATTTTTAGTCAGTTGCTTTTCTCAGCCCTTGTAAGCTTCTGGGGGGGGTGTTGCCAGATAAAGCTCTTAATGTGCATTCAGTGTATCTTCTTTGTACAAATTTATGACAAGGGATCCACAAGCCAATTGCAATCTTCCCATGTTTTCTCCCTGCTTCTTCTACATCTTTTCTTAATTGCAGAAAATCTGTTAATGAATGAATGAACAGAGCAGCATTGCCATTTATTTGCCTTTGGCACAGTATGTAGGAAAACATGCAACTGAGGCACAGTGGAAGCAGCTGTTGTCTCTAGGAAAAATGAATAACATGACCACCTTTCACAATTGCTAGCTGTTTGTTTCTCTATTGCTTGCCACATATTTCTAGTTTTAGGGTCACTCCATGTCTTGCACTGCAAGTGCTTTCCCCTGCTCTGCCTGACTCAGCCACAGTTAATTGCTTTCTAGAATGAAATTTCCTAATCCTTACACTTCAATTAACAGTCTCATTAATAGAATACATTAATTACATTTAAAACAGCATTGCTTATATAGGAATACAGGAAGTACAGAGTAATCTGTAATCTTACAAGGTTTTCATCCTTTTGCTTACTTATGAGTAAATATGTATAGGTCTGGCTGAAAGACTGCAGCCTTCTAGTCCTGTGCTGCAAGCACTATATATACAGAGTGATTCAAAATGAATGGTGCAAAACTGAGTAAGAACAGCTTTACTTTTGCACCATTCTTTTTGTATTTGTATTTAAACTGCAGCTGTGCTACAGTAGAATAGCACACCTAAAAAGCAGGAAAACTCAAGCTGGCAAATGTTCTAAGTTATGAAATGCCTAGACTAGAGATTAGGTGCTTTTGGGTGATACATACATAACTGTATTTTTTATGTAAGCTTACTTACATTCCTCTTAAACTATACAGTAGCTTTTTTAAAAGTTAAAAACTGTTCTTCAATTACACAGCTTCAAAATTGTAAGAACATGAATGCACATGAACAAAATAGATTGCTAAGATGGTTCTGTGAATCAGCTTCTTCAGAAGCTTGGAGACTTGGTGTAGGTGACCAATGTGGGATGGGAAAAGAAAATAAGACAGCACTATTTATGAGATAAGGCCAGGTCTACTGTGTTGACAGAACAAAGTGAGTTGCCTTCCTCACTGTTCTAGATCTCTGAAGTATGGATCGTTGATTGTAGTTCTGTAGCTTGTAGCTTCTAGCAGAACAACAATTAATGATACCACTAATCCACCTCTTTCTGAAAACATACTAGTACTGAAATTAAAGTGAGTTACAGCTGAAGTGGCCTGTCCTCATGAAGCTCAGGGGCCACTCACTAATCCATAAGAGGATGTCTTCCTGTACAGATTGCTAAAATCATAGAATCATAGAGTTGGAAGAGACTGCATGGGCCATCCAGTCCAACCCCCTGCCATGCAGGAAATCCAATCAAAGCATCCCCAATAGATGGCCATCTAGCCTTTGCTTAAAGACCTCCAAGGAAGGAGACTCCACTACACTCGGAGGAAGTGTGTTCCACTGTTGAACAGCCCTTACTGTCAGGAAGTTCCTCCTAAGGTTCAGGTGGAATCTCTTTTCCTGGAGTTTGCATCCATTGTTCTGGGTACTGTTCTCTGGAGCAGCAGAAAACAAGCTTGCTCCCTCCTCAATATGACATCCTTTCAAATATTTAAACAGGGCTATCATATCACCTCTTAACCTTCTCTTCTCCAGGCTAAACATCCCCAGCTCCCTGAGTCATTCCTGATAGGGCAAGGTTTCCAGGCCTTTCACCATTTTAGTCGCCCTCCTTTGGACATGCTCCAGTTTCTCAATGTCCTTTTTGAATTGTGGTGCCCAGAACTGGACACAATATTCCAGGTGGGGCCTGACCAGAGCAGAATACAGTGGCACTATTACTTCTCTTGATCTAGACACTATACCTTTATTGATGCAGCCTAAAATTGCATTGGCCTTTTTAGCTGCCGCATTGCACTGTTGACTCATGTTTAACTTGTGGTCTACTTGGACTCCCAGATCCCTTTCACATGTAGTTTCATTCAGCCAGGTGTCCCCCATCCTATATCTGTGCATTTCTTTTTTCTGCCCTAGAAGTGGGAACTATTTTCAAAATGGGATGTAATTTCCATAGCAGGACAAACTTCTATGTAAAGTGCCATCCTTCCTGGAATCTGTATATGTGGCATTTACACTAAGCCTGGGAGAGAAGAGAGGGCTGGAAAATCTGGTCTGTTTTGCTGACATTTCCATTCCTCTTATGCAGGTGACTCAGACATTGAATTGGTTGGTACGGATGACTTCTGAGCTAGAGACCAACATTGTGGCTGTAGAGAGAGTGCACGAATATACAGAGGTGGCAAATGAGGTATGGGGATATTGTGGTCAATGGTCAGTATCTGCTGGTAAGTGGGTTGTTGGAAGATCCCATTGTAGTAAGAGATTCCAATGAAATAGTTTCAAACAATTCTTCTGATGCCTCCTGCAGGCAGCCTGGGAGACATCACAGAGGCCACCCTCAGACTGGCCCAACAAGGGAGAGATCCGTTTTGTGGACTATCAGGTGCGGTATCGGCCTGAGCTGGAGCTAGTTCTTGATGGGATCAACTGTGATATCAAGGGCACTGAGAAGGTGAGATTCTACAGGAAGGTAAATGAAGCTCTCTCAGACATTGCTGAGAATAGATGATGCCACATGTGAGAAGTGCATACAGAGAAGAAAAATGTCAAGTGGAAGATAGTAGGCAGGGAAAGGTTGGCTCTCTCTTTTATTGCTGGGCCAATTTCCCATTGACATGAAAACCTCTTGGGTTTTCAGCTCCCAGCAGCTATTTTCTCAGTTGAAAGCACATAATAATGCTACCAAGTCACCACAGCTAAGCAGAGCAAGAACAATGATACACCATTCTGTCTAGCTAGTTAAATGAAGAAAAAAGAAATAGAGGTTGTACCAGGCACATAATAATCAGAATGCTGTCCTTTCAGGTTGGTGTCGTGGGCCGAACAGGAGCTGGGAAATCCTCACTCACTAATTGTCTCTTTCGCATCCTGGAGGCAGCAAGGGGAAAAATCCTGATTGATGGGCTTGATATAGCAACCATTGGCCTTCATGATCTGCGCCAGAAACTCACCATCATCCCACAGGTAAGAAAGCCAAAGGTGGTGGTGGGACCAGACTTTGGCTGGTCAGAGCTGAGTACTGATATAAGTTGAGTACAGTGGTGCCTCGGGTTACGAAATTAATTCGTTCCGCCGCCGCTTTCGTAACCCGAAAAGCATTCGCAAGCCGAAATGCCATAGGCGCTAATGGGGAAAAGCCGCGATTTCGTGCGAAAAAGCGCCGAAAAGCACCAAAAATTTTTTCGTAACCCGAAATAACCTTCGTAACCCGGAACAGTTTTTTTTAATGGATTTTTTTCGTAACCCGGAAATTTCGTAAGGCGGCGCATTCGTATCCCGGGGTACCACTGTATTGACTCTAAACTCTATCTGGAGAAGGCAGTAGGTGGGATGGGGATGGGGTGTTCTCTTTTTGACTTAGTACTCATTTATTTGGAGCAGCTGGTGAGATGATCATTCTCCCAAATATCTACTTCTGAATAGAGTTGTTTTGTTTCGTATCCCCCCTGTGGCTTGCCTATTTCTGAGGAAACATGATCTATTGCCAACTGTCATATTAAAAGACACTAGGGAAGACCTTGGAGGGGAGAAGTAGTAATGACCACACCCAATGAAGTACACATTGTTAATTCTACTTGAAGTGAATTAGACTGTAAATCAACAAACATTCAGCAGCTTCTATCGTTTTGTATTTAGTCTAATCATAGAATCATAGCGTTTGAAGAGATCACAAGGGCCATCTAGTGGGCCAACCCTTACCATGCAGGAAGACATAATCAAAGCACTTCCAACAAATATCTATCCAGCCTGTTTAAAAACCCACATTGCCTATATAGCCTCACCCATCTCTGGATGTGGCCCTCAAGTCCATTTCAAACTTGAAATTCAACCTTAAGGTCACAATGAATATTCACCCATCCTAATTTTTAGCACAGTGGTCTTCAGCGGGCAAAAGTAGGAATAGAAAGAGGCAAGTGTGTAGGGCTCATCCTGAGATGTCTAAACCATCAAAGTAGATACAGACACACTGCATATTCATCACATTTCTTGTGAAAGAATGTCCTAGAGAGCTGAAACTACAGCTTTTGGATCTCAGACATGGAAGGTGGTTAAAAAAATTCTAACCATTTAATCTGCAAAAATGAAAGCAAAATTACAGCTCAGCTGGTCTCCCATTCAACTGTACTATCTTAAGCATCTTGCATCCACACCTGCAGGATCCTGTTCTGTTTTCGGGGAGCTTGCGCATGAACCTGGACCCATTCAACCAGCATTCAGATGAAGAAGTCTGGCATGCTCTGGAGCTGGCACACCTGAAGTCTTTTGTGTGCAGCCTTCCTGAAAGACTGTCCTATCCAGTGAGCGAAGCAGGAGAGAACCTAAGGTATAGGAGGGTAATGCTGGAGTACCAAGATACTCTTAGTTGTATAGGCTGCTCTTGCCGCATCTCATGACCCATCACAGCCTGGCTTAAGTGAAAGCATGATCTGTGCAGAGGTTCATCCCAATCTTCTTCTTGCCATGGGCTGTCCATTTAGCTGCTAAAAACAGCGATCATTTTGTTTCCACAGTGTGGGGCAGAGACAACTGGTTTGTTTGGCACGAGCCCTCCTCCATAAATCCAAAATATTGATTCTGGATGAAGCGACAGCAGCTGTGGATATGGAAACTGATCACTTGATCCAAGAGACAATCCGGAGTGAGTTCGCTGACTGCACTGTGATCACCATTGCTCATCGGTTGCACACCATTATGGATAGCAACAGGTAACATACGTGTGCATGTTTGCGTATACACACCTGATCGAGAAAGATAGTGGGTGGGCCCTTGGTATCTGCTGGGTTTTTGTTCCAGGGCCCCCTGTGGATACCAGAACCCATGGATGCTGAAGTCTCATTGACTACAATGGCATAGTATGGCCTTAAAATACCTCACTTCCCCTGAAAAGTTGTTTTTCATTTTGCAAGGTTTTTTCCCCTTTCATCCAAAAGTTTTTTAAAAGTTCTTTCCCTGGCCAAAAATGGCTCAGCCCCCATCCCAAAACATTGTGAAATTGCCCCGTATACAATTGGGAGATGGAGAGCACATCTTTTTGGAAAAATTGGGAGGTTGCTGGGGCCTCAGTAGTGGTTGGCATGATGCACTTTCCCCACCCTGATGTAAAGCTTTCAAGCCAGCTAGCTTTCTGAGACAGGCAAACAGAAAAATAAGTGGACTGAGTCCACAGAAATTAATGCAAGAAAATTCTTCCTCCCAGATAAGTCTCAAAGGTTTACTGGCCTCTTTTGTGTGTTTTTATAGAGTAATAACTTGATGCAGTAATGCAGCACAAAGATACATGTCACCAATGTTTAGAAATAAGTTGGTTGCTTACTTAGGATGATAACATATAAGTCCTCTAGAAGCAGTATAAAATTTGCAGAAGAAATCTTTTTCATCCCTGGGAAACTAAATTCATTTCTTACCATACTGTCTTTCAGCCACAAACACACAAACAACAAAAAGAATCATAATAATTTCAGTAAAGCTTTTAACTGTATTTGGCACTTATGACAGAACTTTACACTGCTATAAAAGCAGATCTGGAAAGGAAACGATGACCTCATTATATCTGTTTTATAGTCAACAAGCCATAAAGAATTGGAACATAGCAAAACAGGCAAAGAGCTTCATCAGCCCCACCTTTTGGCATAATCACAGGGCCTGTGCTTCCCACTCAGTAGTAGTTCATCAGGGCAAAATAAAAAACAAACGCCACACACTTGTGGTAAGCTGATGATCTTGAAACATTAGCAATTGGCTCTAGAAATCCAACCTAAAATCTTGGATTCACTGACCAATGAATGACTCCAATAAAATTGATAAATGAAATGATACAATCAACCTTTAATCATCCGTGACATTGTTTTCTATTAGGAGCTGACAATCAACTCCTGTAACTCCTGTTCCAGAAAAGGCTCCAGCATCCATCATGGGTAGTCAAGTGCCTGCTAGAACAAAAGCAAAGGAGCTGCCAAATATAAAGGAATGATTTCTACATATGCAAAGTCATGTATCTTTGTAAATTAAAAGTTTAGAAAAATACACACAAGCTTAGGGATGAAAACCTTGTAGGCTTACCAAATGCCAATTGCATAAAGAGCTCTCTCTTTTCATGCAACTGAACTGAAATCTACTCTCTTATTCTCTAGGGTGATGGTCCTTCAAGCAGGGAAGATTGTGGAGTTTGACAGCCCTGAGGAGCTGCTTCAACAGCAAGGCACCTTTGAAGGAATGGCAAGGGATGCTGGCATTGTGGGAACATTTAACACTCCCCTATAGAGAGCTTGAAGCCAAAGCAGCAACATGAAGATTCTCTATATTGTATATATCTCGTTGCAGCTGTTCTGGACCTGCCTTGATTCTCTGTGACAATTCTGTGATTGTATTGACAATGCCACTACACTTGGAACATCTTCAGAGATCATTCGTTGGTATGCTGCAGCCACCTTACTTACTTGGCCCTGAACCTGCAGCTGACAGCAAGTCAACCCTGATTCTGTGGAGAAGGTGCAGGTTTGCTACCACTTCTTCCTGTCAGGGCTACCAAGGATAATTTGAAGCTCAACCACCTGAGTTGCTCCCTTGTTTCAGGATTCAAACCATGTTCCTAAATCTTTGAGGGTGTTTAAAATATCCATATAATTCTCCATGCTGCAAAGGAAGATTGAACAAATAGGCTGATTGCTGTGTACAGTGTACCTTTACTGTTCTGTTTGCACTTCTAGCCTGATGGGTCTCCGGGAAAAGGGCCATAACTCAGGCGATATATCATATACTTTGTATGCAGGTTGCAATCCCTATCCTGGTTAGGAAAGAATTCTCCCTGAAGCCCTGGTTAGCTGCTGGCAGTCAGTTGACAATAGTGGACCAGGAACAGGTGGCTCTACAGGGACCTTTCTGACCATGTTTCTAAAGCTTATTTGGAGCAAATGGGATGAAGTGCTTCAGCTTAGGTGCTATATTTCAACTGAAAAATGTAATAAAAGTGGTGATAAATATTTGGGGGATCCTTCTCTGAAACAATCCAGTCCTCATGGCCTTCCTATGTGCCTGCTTTGCTGGTTGTAGGATATTTAAGGCTTTCCATGAACAGGTTGAACTTGGTCTGGATTCATCACTATTGTGTGGCTTCTCTCACAGTGATTTGGGATGATAGGAATTAAAGTCCAGCACACAACTGAGTGTTCCCTAGCTCCTCACAGTGCATTTCCAGTTCCAAACCAAGGTTCTGAAAGAAATACTTTTGTCTAAATCATGAAATCTGGTTGATTAATAAGGGGTGTGTACTCTTCCAAGAGCAAGTTTCCTTCTAGTGTTATCAGCTGTAGTTAGGCTGGCAGAATAAATAACAGTAACCCACTCTTCAGCCACAAAGGCTCTCAGAGTGTATTGCAGATTGTTAATTTGACAGTTTCCTGCACTCAGGTTTACAGTCTAAAAAGACATGACACAAAAGGAGAAGGGAATGGCAGTGGGGAAGGGTATCAAGCCCAGCAGATATCACCAGTTCTTTTTTCTTTCCAAGGCCAGGGCAGCGGCAGATTATTATTGTTTTTTAAAATGTATTACTGGCATCAGCATTTTTGCTTATGTCAAAATGAGAAGGGGAATACAAACACAATGACTTTGCATGTATGAACACAAATAATTTCAGAAAGAGAACTTTTATTTACAAAACAGTAGCTCAAGAGTATCAAACAAAATGCAGCTCTTACATTCGGAGTCTTTTCTCTCAGCACAGGAATTCATTCCACCCCTGGCAATTTTGACTGGTACCTGAAGGCCAGAACAGTCCCAGCAATTTACAGAGACGCTGCAGCATCCAAGGGCTATAATTCTGTTGGCTGGCAAAACTATGCTAGATTAGACGGTGGTAGCATCTAGGGTAAAACTGATGTAGGTGCTGCAACACCAGGATTGGGAAGACAATAGCAAAAGTTCAGGCATAACTGAACTTTTTTGGTCACTGTAGAGGGAGGAATTTCTCATGTAATGCCCAAACTCCTTGCAGGATTCATCTCCCTCCTACACACCTCAACAGTCATTTCGCATCTGGTGAAGAGTAGGGCATGGGGGGGGGGGCACCAGAAGTGTTCAGCTATGTGCCTATAGCCAATCACAGGACAAAGGGATCCTTCAGAAACTTTGGCGAACCTAGAGTAGTTACTGTTATTTTTTAGCTGGCTGTAAGTGTACAGCCAGATCCATCTCCCATGACTGCCACTCGTCACCAGCTGTAGAGGTGGGCTACAGGTGGCAAGTGGGTCCTGTGGGACAGAAAAGGGAAAACATGTCATAGTTTTGCCTGGATGAAAATGTAGTAAGTGTCCTGATACAGGATCTCTATTCCAAACTGCTTGCGAGCTGGCAGAGCAATTTTCTTTGGCAACTGAGATGGTTTTCTCTGCCCTCTGCCATTGTGCATCACTCCCAAAAATATCTAGTGCAGCAACTCTGCACCCAACATTATTCTGTCCTTAGGAAAAGAGACTTCTGTCTTTCTCTCTGCCCTATATGGGTCCAGCCACTCTTTCATGAAGGTCAGATTGATCAACAGCTATTATTGTGATTGTTAAATGGAAACCAGTCAGTTGAGTACAGGCCTTATAAAAGTTGTTGTTGTTGTTGTTGTTGTTGTTCTTCTTCTTCTTCTTCTTCGGGTGGCTCTACAATTTCCAGAATCTCCCAATGAACATGGCCACCCCCAGATTACAAAGAAGAATTTTTTAGAAGTTTTGCTTCAAAGACAGTGTTTTTCTCAATACCAGTTTCTGGGGGATAGAAGGCAGAAGTCTTGTGGACTACTGGTGGGCTGGTCTCACTGGGAGAACAAAATACTGACCTAGCAGGGCTCCTGTTAGGATTTGAACTGGTGCCTATCACATAGTTTAGCATTGGTCAAATGCCTCCTTGCTGCATCATCTCCAGCTAGTCTGCAACCCTGTTAGTCAAAGGGAACTAAGGACCTCCCACAAGGAGAAATGAACTTCACCCAGCACTGATGAAGGGAAGAAGAGACTGCTGCTCAGGCCTTGCAGTACTGCTTCATAAGGTACAACAGTAGAAGGCCAATGGGAGCACCTCAATTCATCATTACTGGAAATGTCACTCCCTATCTAATATATCCAAATCTAAACCATCAGGGAAGAACAGGGGAGCAAGACTGAGCAAGACTTTCTTCCTCTGTCCATTTCCAACAGTGATTAAGGCAATGGATTCTGGCACTGCCAGATAGGCATCTCACGTGTACTCTGTCTTCCGAATGTAACTGGATGGCACATAGCCCCGCTTCCCAAGTGCCTCTGCCAACCACCACTCCTGATTTCCAGTGATGTCTTCAAACTGCAGAATCTTTAGTCTCTGATTGGCTGTTACACTCAGTTCATTTGAGTTCCTTCCCTTGAAGGTGTAAACAGCATAATAAACCTGGTAGCACAAAGGACGGAAGGGAAGTAAGTGGCATGAAAAAAGGACAGATTGCGACCTTTATCCTGTACCAACCAGAGACCCTAGAATCATAGAGTTTGCCATCCAAGTCCAATCCTCTGTCATACAGAAGTACACAATAATAATTTAATAATTTGTTTTATTTATATACCGCTATTCCAAAGATCATAGCGGTGAACAGCAAGTAAGCTAATTAGCAAGTAAGCTAATTTGCCCCCAACAGTCTGGGTACTCATTTTAGTGACCTCTGAAGGATGCAAGCCTGAGTCGAGCTTGGGCCCTTTTGCTGGTCTTGAACTCGCAACCTTGTGGTTTTGAGTGAATGGCTGCAGTACAGGCATTTAACCACTGCACCACAATAAAAGCACCCCTGACAGATGACCATCCAACCTGTGTTTAAAAACCTCCAAGGAAGGAGAATCCACCACACTCCAAGGGAGTGTGTTCCACTGTTGAACAGCTCTTACTGTCAGGAGGTTCTTCCTAATGTTGAGCTGGCATCTCTTTTCTTGTAGTTTGCATCTATTCTCTCGAGCAACAGAAAACAAGCTTGCTCTATCCTCAATATTATATTCCTTCAAATATTTAAACTGAGCTATCATATCACCTCTTAACCTTCTCTTCTCCAGGCTAAACATACCCAGCTCCCTAAGTCTCTCCTCATAGAGCCTGGTTTACAGACCCTTCATCATTTTGGTTGCCCTCCTCTGGACGCGCTCCAGCATGTCAACAACCTTTTTGAACTGTGATGTCCAGAACTGGACACAGTATTCCAGGTGAGGACCTAAAGAATATGTCCAAAGTTTTTGTATTTAATTTTGTTGTTGGAGATTTGTTTATAATCACACATTCTATAATTCAGTGCTATTAAGGATACAATCAAACAAAACAAGTATGTTTAGAAGACAACTTAAGAGACTTGAAAAATAATTAAATGTATCAACAAGAGGAATAACAGCATCCACTCAGATTAAAGGTTTCTACACCTTAATTGCCCCAGTCTGCCTGAATAAAAGGCTTTTGCTTGCCAGGAGAAAGATAACCATGAGAGGTTCAACCTAGTGTCTTCATGGGATGAGTTCTAAAGCTTGGGAGTAGCTACCAACCCCATTTACTAACTGTGATTAATTTGATGGAACAATTCAAATTGAACTTCAAAAACTCCATTTCAGATCAGACCTTGTCTGTACCAACCAGTCAACTAACTCAGAAATGACTTGACATCAAAAGAGACTGAAAGGGAAAGATGTTACATACTTCCCTACTCACCTGGTTTCCTTTACACTCACTCCTCTTCATCCTAGAGTTACTGCCCTGCAGTGAAAGTGCTTCTCTAGTCTTGGGTCGGGGTAAGTGACCATTGTGAGGATCAGGGTTATTGTAGCGCCGTGATGCTGGAACAAGGCGGGATGGATGTACTGTCTCCCCTGTGGGGCCCACCTGGGCCTGGCAGGCAGCATCCACCTCAGAAGAAGCCTGCAGAGAGTGGATCAGCTCCCCCTGGAAGCCAGAGTCTGGTGGAGTCTTCTGGGGGCTACTCACAGAGGCATTACCTAGCGTGCTGCTTGGAGTACTGCTGCTGCCATGGGAGGAAGAAGAGCCACTGTGCTCAGATTCACTAGAGGAATGACTGCCCACGGAGGCATCTGAGTGGCTGCATCGCGGGTTGTAAGGCTTCAGGAAGGAGCTGTACACAAATCCTTTTGTCACTGTGAGGATGGGAGGGAGAAACATCACATGTATCACATGAATCTCAAGTTGGGGACAAGAGGTCAGAAGGTGGAAAAGTTAAGTTTCTTTGGACTACCACTCTCATAATCTCTCCCATGTTGGAATTCTGAGTTATAGTTAAAAAAAAACACTAACTTTTTCAAGCTCTGAAAGAAGCAGGCTCACCAGGCACCCAACAGATTTGTATTTACCTCCATTGTCAATAAGCCAGCGGTTCTGGCTGCCCATAGGGTCTTTCTTCTTGAGGACACCCACCAGGTCTCCTTCCAGGAGGGACACATCCAGCTCTTGAGCTGCGTTGAAGTTGCGCTCGGCCTGGAAAAGCTTGTCAGGGGAGTACCGAGCCAGGAGGGCTGCACGCAAGTCATCTGACTGCAGCATGTAGCTGGGCTACAAAGGAAACAATGGCACTGATGAAGAGGAAGGGAGTACTGTGGTAGCCATCCATCCATACTTCCCTCTTTGCCCTGACCATCTCATTCATCAGACAGGGTGAATGCATTGTGAATGCAACAGGCCTTCCTCTATCTGTGCTAAATCAGACCTTGAAAATGTTACAGCTTACTCATAAGTTTAAAGTCTAGACAAAGTCAGAGCAAAGCATTTCAAGGTTAACAATAGGGAGTAATGAATGACTGTAGATAGGAATATTAACTATATTCTTTTCTTTCCCTCTCTTTCTCTCTTTTTTTTCTTTTTCTTCTTTTTCTCTCTTTTCTTTACTTCTTTTTTTACACCTTCGCTCACTTGTGTAAAGATATGTGTGAGATATGAATGTTTTACTGTGTTTTTAAAATGCATGCATATATATATATATATATATATATATATATATAAAATATGAAAATGTTACAGCTATTACTACCATAATCACCCAGACAGCATGGTCATCATGTGGTCTGGGAAATCTGAGAAAAGTAATTGTGATGTCCTGCCAGGACTGATTGAATTTTCCCCTGCATTTTCTTTCACATTGGTTCAGGCGATAGATTATTTTAGTGTAGGAAAGTTCATTGTATTAGTTTGTGGAGGAGCTGTAGGATTCCCCTGCATTATTTCCAGGTTTGGTTTGCCCTTTCCCAGCATTCTCTGTTGTAGCTGGAAGCCTTTAGTTTGGAGCAGTCTTTGCTGTGAGCAGGCAGAGAGCTGTCTTTTGGTGGCAAACAGGCCCAGACAGCCGGAAAGGGCATTTCTTACACTTTAGCCATTTTAGTTACCAAGTTAGCCATTTCAATTACCAGATCTCAGCCAAATTAGTTACCAACAACAAGTGAATAAAGAATTCAGGAGCTGAAAGACCCTGCACCAGCTCCATTGAGTGAGGAGAGCAAACCGACATCAGACCCTGAAAGATGACATCCGGAAGATTGCTGAAACTGTAAAGTACCTTTTGTTTAGAGCTGGGGAGGAGAAAACTCTTTATTTTGTCCTTTAAATTAAATTTCCCCCCTTTTGAACTTTACATTCAGCTTCAGAGCCGTTTTGGGTTGAAGAGTTTGATCTCACCAGGATACCGGCGTTGCACACCCAAACCTGCCACCACCTTTAGTTGGGTGTGTCTTCACAGTAATCCATAAAGGTTCATGCTTCTTTTTTTTTTTTTTAATTTTGGTACATTAATAATACCTTATGTAATTGTACATTAATACCGTGTATTCCGTACATCTAAACCTTTTTTGATTTAACAAATTTTAACAGTTCTTTCTCTGTACCTTATTTTTTAGTATATTTTCTTTCCCTCTTTCCCTCCCCCCTTTACCCTCCTATCCCCTCTGTAAACAGTTTTATTCACTTGGCTTATTTCATGAGCCACATTCTGTTAGTATTCTTACCATTCCTGGTTTTTACCACCATCGTATTTTTCCATGGTTTGTGGATTATTATAGGTATGTTCAGTACCATACCCCTTTCACTTTTCACCATACTACTTGGAGTCACTAGGTTCAATATTATAATATTAACAGTGTTATTAATATTAGATTGCTTTGTCATCCCTTCAATTATCTAGATAATTATTAGATAACTGTACCAGTTATCCTAATACATCTTCCAGAGTTCTACTCTGATCATTTACATTATGACCAGCGCTTGTTGCAAAAATCTTTAAGAATTGTCCACTCATCACATCTTTCTTCTATCCATTTCCCTCTTAAATACATCGTAAGCTTGTCCAATTCTAGCATTTCTAAACTTTTTAAAAGCCACTCATCTACCGAGGGAATCTCACTAAGCTTCCATTTTTGCGCGTAAACCATTCTTGCTGCTGTTATTAAATACAGAATAATTTTTAGGTGTTTCCTTTCTTCCTTGTCTTCAACCATATTTAAAAGGAAAGTTTCAGGCGTGAATCTTATTTGTTTTTTAAGCAAGTTCTGCAGTGTTGTATGTATTTTCTTCCAGAGTATTTTAGCTTTTGGATACAACCACCACATATGATAAAGACTTCCTTGATGTGGTGGTTGTGTCCAAAAGCTAAAATATTCTGGAAGAAAATACATACGACACTGCAGAACTTGCTTAAAAAACAAATAAGATTCACATATGATAAAGACTTCCTTGATTTTGCTGGTCAATGACCGAATAAACTTTATTACATTGACTTCCTTGATTTTAATGTTTCTAAGCTCTGAGCCAGAAGACTCCCATATTTGTTGCTGCACTTTCACCTGCAGAGGAGAGTTTTCCATCCTTGCCCCCACAGTGCTCACCATGCCCAGAAGTGGCTGCCTCCGTGCAGACTGGCGCTCCAGGCTCTTCCTCTCAAAGGGCTTCTTGGTAGCAGGGACGCTGTCTGGGAAAAAAGTGAAGACCTGCAGCTGCTGAAGGACTCGACTGTGCTCTTCTTGGAAGATGGCGACCAGATTCCCCTCTCTACCAACCACTTTTAGCAGCTAGGAGGGAAGAAAGTCATTTAGTCAAAGGAGTAGAAAAACATGGAGCCAGACTAGGATCATCCCAACCGCATTCTGCTAAAATATGGGCCAGTATGAAGTATGCACTACAGACCAGTATGAACCATGTATGGATCATGGATAACAGGATGGGTAACATGTGGCTCTCCAGACATTGCTGGCTAATGCTGATGACAGCTGAAGTCTATCAACATCTGAAAGGCTACCTGTTCCCCACCACTGCTCTAGGAAAAATTCAGGAAAGGCTTCCCAGCAGCAGAGATAACTTATCCTCTGTTCCACATTTATGGGAAAGTAAGTATGAACAGTCAAGTCTTAAGTCAGTCAGAGCTGAAAAACCATTGAAACTCTGCCAAAAATTTTGAAGGTTGATTCCCAGAAGCTCCAGCCAACAATGCTAAGAAATAATGGGAATTATTGTCCAAAACATCTGGAGGACCAAACACTCTAGCCATGTGCTAGATCACACTTTGTCCATGGAGCCTTCTGTTTCAGAGGACTGGTAGAGCACACACTTTGCATACAAAAGACTCCAGGATCTGTTCTTAGCATCTGCCTGAAACCCCAGAGTACTGCTGACAGGGGTCAGCAACTATGCTCCTTCTCTAATGTTTTTGGACTACAACTCCTCTAATCCTTCACTAGTAGCTCTGCTGCCTATAGCTAGTGGGAGCTATAGGTAATAAACATATGTAGAGCCATAGTTTCCCACCACTAGATTAAAGACCAACCATAGCTTCTTATGTCCAACCACACCTCCCTTTTCAGAATTCTTGCCATTTTTCACATGCCAATGCACAAAGGATGGACTCATGGGAAAGAAGAGAATAAACAAATCAAAACTGATGTGCCCACCAACCCTGACCAAAAGATGGGATGTCACAGCAGAGCCCAAAGTTGAATTACCACACCATAGTGAGAAAGGAGCAACAAATCTGAAATCTCAACAAACAAGACTCAATCCACTTAGCATAGGATGGGCAACTTGTTACCCCCCAACTGTTAAATGAATCAATTGAAACTTCCATCATCCCTGATCTGGTTAGGACTGATGGGAGTTGTTGTTCCTTTGGGAGGATGGCTACCCCTAACTTAGGATGTAACCCTTCCTCCCTACCACAGGTAGGATGTGATCCTTTTGAAAATAAAAATAAAGCTGGTGTGGACAGAAATCAGGTAAAGTAGTGTGGTTCTTTTTGCCTCTTATTTGCCATGAAAAACACCAGTAAAGCTGGGCTCTCTTCCTCATCCTGGCCTCTGAACTTACCGAGAGCAGAGGTTTTAGTTCCTGCAGTGCCAGCCGTACAAAGTCACAGTGAGCCTCAGCATAGCCACGCAAGCAGCTGGTAAATAGCTCCTTGGCACAGCACTGGAATTTGGGCAGTTCGTCCAGGAGCTGCGTGTTCAAGGCTTCATAATTGTTGCGTGCTGACTGCAACTCTTCTAAGGTCCGCTTGTCCTTCAATCTCTCGGCACGCTCCGTGCAAGTGTGGAAATCTAACAGCTTGTCAAAACGCTTTTGCACAAGTTTGTGAGGTCCAGCAAACATGTTCAGCAGCTGACTGAGTGGCGAGATCACGAGCCGCTCTGTTCGCTCCTTCTACAAGGTTCAGGACAACAATCAGACCAGTTTAATACAACATATGTTCCTCTCCCATTCCTGTAACACTATTAATTTCTCAAATTACATTGGGGAAAAAGAAATGCATATGAACAAGGAATTCCTCACTTCTCTGCAAAAAAAAAAAAAACCCTTTTTTTAAAAAAAAAAAAAAAGAGGGAGGAAAAACATTCACTACTGTCCTGGCTATCTTTTGAGAGAGAGAAAGAGAGAGACTTTCTTGTCATTACTCTTCTACTTCAATTATTTGAACGCTATAGCTGAGATCTTACAATGAGGATTGTGTAGGATAACCCATGACATGTGGACTTATGCTTTGACTATGTAGATAACGCTTATGTTGAATGGAAATATTATGCAACCAAATGTACAACACAAAAAAAATGCTTCTACTAATTTTAGTAGAGGCAGATGCATATGTACAGGCCCCAAATGTGCACTGAATGAACAACTTCATTTCCATGAGCTTGAACTGAATGTGGATGCTGAACATTGGACTAAATTGCTCAACTGTTTCTGTACATCCAAGAGTATTAAAAGAACTGGCAAATGTAATATCGGAGCCATTGGCAATAATCTTTGAGAACTCCTGGAGAACAGGAAAAGTCCCAACAGACTGGAGGAGGGCAAAGTTGTCCCCATCTTCAAAAAGGGGAAAAAAGAGGATCCCAACAATTATCATCCAGTTAGTCTGACATCAATACCAGGAAAGATTCTAGAGCAGATCATTAAACAGAGAGTTTGAACATCTAGAAGGCAATTCCATAATCACAAAACGTCAACATGGGTTTCAGGGAAACAAGTCATGCCAGACAAATCTGATTTTTTTCTTTGATAAAATTACCAGCTTAGTAGATGAAGGGAATGCTGTGGATATAGTATATCTTGATTTCAGTAAGCCTTTGACAAAGTTGCCCATGACATTCTTGCAAACAAGCTTGTAAAATGTGGGCTAGACAAGGCAACTGTTACATGGATTTGTAATTGGTTGACCAGTTGAATCCAAAGGGTGCTCAACAATGGCTTCTTTTCATTCTGGAGAGGTGACCAGTGGGGTCCCACAGGGCTCTGTCCTGGGCCCAGTGCTATTCAATATCTTTATTAATAACTTGGGATGACAGAATAGGGGGCATACTTATCAAATTTGCATATGACACCAAATTAGGAGGAATAGCTAATACCCCACAGGACAGGATCAAAATTCAAAATGACCTGAATAGACTAGAAAGCTGGGCCAAAGCTAACAAAATGAAATTCAATATGGAGAAATGTATGGTGCTGCACTTAGGGCAGAAAAATGAAATGCACAGATATAGGATGGGGGACACCTGGCTGAATGAAACTACATGTGAAAAGGATCTAGGAGTCCAAGTAGACCACAAGTTGAACATGAGTCAACAATGTGATGTGGCAGCTAAAAAGGCCAATGCAATTTTAGGCTGCATCAATAAAAGTATAGTGTCTAGATCAAGGGAAGTAATAGTGCCACTGTACCATGAGGAACGACTTAGGTTGCTGGGGATGATTAGCCTGAAGAAGAGAAGGTTAAGAGGTGATATGATAGCCCTGTTTGAATATTTGAAGGGATGTCATTAAGAAGGGAGCAAGCTTGTTTCTGCTGCTCCAGAGAACAGGACCCAGAACAATGGATGCAAGCTCCAGGAAAAGAGATTCCACCTCAACATTAGGAGAAACCTCCTGACAGTAAGGACTGTTTGACAGTGGAACACACTCCCTCGGAGTGTAGTGGTGTCTCCTTCCTTGGAGGTCTTTAAGCAGAGGCTGGATGTCCATCTGTCGGGGATGCTTCGATTGAGATTTCCTGCAAGGCAGGGGGTTGGACTGGATGGCCCTTGTGGTCTCTTGCAACTCTATGATTCTATGATTCTGTAGGAGAATGTATGCATGTGCAAGACTTTAACAAAATTCCAGCTAAGATTCCAACTGCTTAGCAGTTTCCTCATCCCTACATTTTGCCTCCTCCTGACTTCCCTGTTTCTCAGGATGACTTTTCTCACATTTAAATATGCCTTAGTCCAGCTTCCCTCAATTTAGTGCCTGCCAGATGTTCCTGATCACAGCTTCTATCAGCTTCAAACCACACAATGTTCAGGAGGGGTGGGGGGACTGTAGTCCAAAACATTTGGAGAATGTCATGATTTGGAAATCTGACTGGTCTCTTCCAACCAGATCTTTTTCAGAGGGGAGGGGTCTGTTTCTCCAGAAAACAAAAAGGGATGCAAAGACCTCACTCACAAAATCAGAGAAGAGTTGATCACTGATGAGGCGATGGACCTTCTGAAACTGCTCCAACTCAGCGCTGCCTTTCTCCATGCACAGGTCCCACATACTGAGTGCTGCTGTCACTTTTACACAGGCTGACTCCTGAAGACCAAAACACACATACACATAATTCTGAACCTCTGCAAGTCCAGTCACAATCAACAGACCGAGTAGGGAAGGACTGGTACTGGCTAAGGGGCAAAAAGTAACCCACAAGTCTAGCCAATACCATAGGCACTTGTGATGCCACCTGTCAGCCTCACAAGACAGTTCAGACTCCAACCCTTCAGACTTACCCGGACATGCTGAAGGTAAAGGGACAGGTCCCGGATAAAAGATTTAATCAGCCGCTCTTGCATCCGGAAATTCTTCTCTGTCTCCTCAAAAGCCTCATCCTTGAGCTGCAACAAAAAGAGGGGTAGATAGTGGGAAGCGAGACAGTCAACAGGCCTTGCAGCCTCTGAGAGCACTAAGCCTTCATATTCCTTATGATTAATCTCCAACAGGAGATGTGCAACTTTCAGCTGTTGCTGGGCTGAAATTCCTATCAGTCCTAACCAGAAGAGCCATGATGAGAGATACGGAAAGTTGTAATCCAACATCTTGAGAGCCACCTAGCCTCCATCCGCAATTCACAGCCATACATGTCTTGGCTAGCTCTTTATATACCTGAGGTGCAAAACCCGTGAGGTGCTTGAGGTGGCTGCTGACACGATTGGACTTTTTGATAATGGAGTGGAAGTTGAGCTTGGAGATCTTCTCAATAAGGCTGTCATCATCTGTCTTTCTGTATTTCAGCACTGAAAGAGAGTGTGGTGGGAGGTACCAGTCAGCACCAGTGTCAAAAAGCAGCCATTTTTCCTAGGATTACTCTGGATCATTTCCTTCTCAGCCTGTGATCAATCTTCTGCTACTACTTCCTAGTATCACCCCTGCATTATTTATTAGGCAAGACCAGCATGGGCAGGGTTATGTTCAAACACAGAATAGGATGGCCTGTCCCTTTGGAAAATGATTAATCCTCCTGCCAATTAAACACAAGTGGGTTTAATTAATTGATTATTAACTAAATATGTCAAAAGGATTACATAAATAATAAAATACAGACACATTTTATGATATTTACGCCTAAGTAACCTGGTGGCGCAGTGGTTAATTGCCTGTACTGCAGCCATTCACTCGAAACCACAAGGTTGTGAGTTCAAGACCAGCAAAAGGGCCCAAGCTCGACTCAGGCTTGCATCCTTCCGAGGTCGCTAAAATGAGTACCCAGACTGTTGGGGGCAAATTAGCTTACTTGCTAATTAGCTTACTTGCTGTTCACCGCTATGATCTTTGGAATAGCGGTATATAAATAAAACAAATTATTATTATTATTAATGGCTATTTTGAAATAGCATGCAATGGTGCTGATTTTATTTAATGTTCATGGACCAGGATGGGATGTTTTAGTGCCCCAGAGTCATGCTGTGTTGCGAAATCCACACAGAATGAGACCTACAGTATAGGCATTCTGTGTCACTGTCACCTAAAGAGCTGTGAATAATCCATCACTTGTGATATACAATTTTCATTTTACAGACAAAAGTGGCTGGGGCAAACATCCCCCCCCCCCAAACATATCTATTGCTTTTTACTACTGGGACACTTTTGCATTGCAAGAACAATAACACAAAGTCTCATTCCATTTTTTTAGTGAACTATGATGTCAAAAAGCAGAAACTGGTCATTGAGTGCATCTATGCTGTAGAAATAAAGCTGTTTGATACCACTTTAAGTGCTGTAGCTCCATCCTATGGAATCCTGGAGTTTGTTCTTTTATAGTCTAGCCTTCTCTGCCAAAGAGTGCCTCACAAAACTAAAACTTCCAGGATTCTGTAGGATGGACTCATGACAGTTAAAGTGCTGCCAAGTTGCATTATTTCTACAATGCAGATGCACCCATTATGTGAGCTGCATTTGTTGTGAGTACAGTGGAATCCCCAGTGATTTCAGGACATACTACATCAACCACAACTATGACCCTATGACTACATGACAATTCTTATTGGGATCAGAAAATATCCCACAAATCACTCAGTGCAAACTTTACAAAAATCCTAAAGTATGGGTAGAAATAATGACATTTAATACTACTGTATTAATACGCTTGTTGAACTGTATGGTGGGGGGAGGGGTTGTCACAGGGCATCTTGGGAAGACTAGTCCTGAAAGGTGCCTAGGAAATGGATTAAAGAAATAAAAGTGAATTGACTTTTTGCTCCTAATCCCACCATCCATTAAAAGATGGCACACCTTTCTCTGCCTAACAGCTTTTCTGCACCAACTCCACAGCTGTTGTGCTCTACCTCCACACTCCAAATGTGGTAACCTACAAAGAGATACTGTACTCTTGGTTGCATTTCCTCTTTCCCACATGGCTTGCTTGCCTCAAGCAGGTGCTTGTGCTCTTCCTTCCACTTTCCTAGAACCCACATCTCCTCTGCCCCACAGCTCACCAAGGTCCTTCCGACGTTTGCACTCGTTGATGTTGCAATTGATCTCTTTCACTGCCAGGACAGCAGCTGCCAACGGAGCGCGATCAGGGTGGGACTCGGGTGTTGCGCTCAGGAGCTCCATCAGCAGCAGTGGATAGCGCATTACACGCTGGACAGGCTTGATGAGGAAGGAGCCCAGGTCGATGTAATTAGTACAGCCCCTGAAAAAGGCAGGGGGAGTAAGCACACAAAAGGAGTGCACAGCATCATGGCCTACCGACATCCTAGTTTTCTTTTCAGAAAGGCATCACCCCACTCCATCAAAGCCAATCTCAGCCCAAATGTAACGCAGTACGTCCAAGTCAATCTCTGCCTCCAAAGCCATCTTTTTCACCATTAAAGACTATGGCACCAACCACTTCCCAAATTCAGGCAGATTCATCTTCTTCTTGACAGACTGACAGCACACCTCTCTTCACTAGTTTCATCTTAACAACTACACTAGCTATCTAACCATGCCTCAGTCAGCCAACCAGAGAAAGCCAACACAACTATAGCTGTTTGCCAATGGTGCTGATGATCTCTGCAACTCATCTCATTCCTGCAAGAAACCCCACCTCCCCATTACCAACCCTCCCCCTTGTTACTTCCCCAGATAAGGATATGCACATGTACCCAAATAAGCAGCTAATAGTATTAAAAGGATTCTTACCATTCACTATATAGGCTCCTGGCAACGACAGAGTACCGGCAAGGGGGGGACAAGAAGAAAAAGCAGCTGATTAGAATGGATCATACTATCTCCAGCTCCTTTTGGCTCAGAACTTAGAAAGGTTACTTTGGATGACAAATCACAGAATGTCCCAGCTAGTACCAGGAAACAGTGGGAGCTGTTGTCACATATAAAAAAAATTATGTTTCCATGCTCCATTCTACAGTGGTGCCTCGGGTTACGAAAGTAATTCGTTCCGCGGCCGCTTTCGTAACCCGAAAAGCCTTCGTAAGCCGAATTGCCATAGGCGCTAATGGGGAAAAGCCGCGATTCCGTGCGAAAAAGCCGAAAAAAGCACCAAAAGTTTTTTCGTAACCCGAAAAAACATTCGTAACCCGGAACAATAATTCCCTATGGGATTTTTTCGTATCCCGAAAATTTCGTAACCTGGGTATTTCGTATCCCGAGGTACCACTGTACTTATAAGTGGCTATCTAAGCAGCATCCTAGCCATGGCCTGAAAAACTCAAATCACAGATATGACTTGCTATTCAAAAAAGGGGGCTTAGATTCATACTTGGCACAAGTATACACCTATGGAGGCAGAATCTCAAATTCTGTCTCAGCAGAATCTAGTGTAGTTCAACAACAACCAACAAGTATGTAAAGTCAAAGGCTTTCATGGCTGGCATCCACAGTTTTTTGTGGGTTTTTTGGGCTATGTGGCCATGTTCTAGAAGATTTTCTTCCTGACGTTCTCACACAGTATATATATACTCATTTTTTCCAGGCAAGCATTCTCTGAAGATGCCAGCCACAGATGCTGGCAAAACGTCAGGAAGAAAATCTTCTAGAACATGGCCACATAGCCCAAAAAACCCACAAAAACTAACCAACAAGTATGTTTCTCAGGAGCTTAAAAATTACTTTTGGGACTATCACTCCAAGAATAGCTGTGGGAGGTGCAATCCAAAACAGTAACTTCCCTAAGCTCTCGGTTTTCCATTTGAAAGGAGTGAAGGAATGAAATGGAAAGCAATTCAATCCCAACCAGCTCATCCTGTCAGAGCCTGGCTGTGGGGAGAGAGGAGAGAAAGAGTCAAGGTTACCCTTTTACCTGAGGACCTCCAGAGATTCCTGGAGATGCTTCTGCACCCTCTCATCTTTCTCATAGGCCTCCAGCAGTGCAATGGCCTCATCATGGTTCTGGCAGTACACTTTATACACAGCCTCCAGCTCTGTCTGAAGTGCCAGGAACGTTGGTCCTTAGGAAGGGGTGTCAAAGAGTCAGTGCACATATGTTACTCTTGTCAAATTTTTATATAGTTGATGTAACTGTAGATATTTGTTCCTTGATCTCTTCCTTCCTAGGAAGATCTCTACAGTGGTATGAAGCCTTCCTTATTGTGAATGCATCTACAGGGTGGGGTTAGGACCCAAATCTTCCTGCTGGATCAAAGGCCTGTCTAGCCCACAATCCTGTTTCCATCAGCTGCAAATATAAGGGGAATTTGCCTGACAAAACGATTTTGTCCAGGGTTGTCATGTGGTATACATTTTGTACTACATATCATTGCTTTCTGTGGATTTAGTCCCACACTAGCTAATGGTTGGAGATGTGTCCTAGCTCAAGGGTCAAATTCAATTTCAGAGAAATTCTTGAACAGCAGGTAGAATTAAAAATATTCTTGTTGCCAGTATTTAAGCCTTAGAAGATGTATTTCAACCTTTCAGATGGGGGTGGAGGGAACTCTGCAAAGGTTGGGAAGGCCTCAAATTGATAGCACCATTGGGAAGGGAATGCAGTTATCTAGGACCCAAAATGGATGGGCCAAAAGATGTGGCTTTTGGCTGCTTCGGGGGCATGGCGTACAGATGATGCACACTCCCGGATCAGCCAGAAGCCGCTCTGAGGCCAGCTAAAACGGCTTGAAGAACATAGAAAAATGCTCCTTGACAGTGGCTCATTTGGGACCATGGTGGTGGCCCGTTTTCAGAGCAGGCTGTCTGGTCACTGCAGTCCCCAGCTGATCGGGGGGCCAACTGTGGCTAAAAAGGCCAGAGGTCACTCCAAGCCGCCCGTCTGTTTCAGCCCTAGGAAAGCCAAGAAGGCTGAAATAGGCCCCAGTGCCTGAGTATCCCTGCTTCTGCACTAAATTTAGAATGCTGGTAAGCTAAAGAGAGATAACTATTCTCCTTGTGTCCAGCCATAGGGAGTTCATTGGAATATCTCTAGTTATTCTTATTCTCTAGACCAAGGATGGGGGAAGTAAGGTCTGCATGCATCCATGGACCCTCCTTTTGTAGCCTCCAAACCTCTCACTTACTAAAAATAAAATAATAATAATAAAAAAAATCAGCATGATTTTTGGACATTGGCCTTTTGCAAAAGACCCCTCCAAATGTACAAAACCACATGAAAACACCCCCCAAACCTTTCATCACTCTCATGTTTTCATCATGGTCCCTCTCAAAATGGGGACCAGAAGTGATACAACATCACTTCTGATTGTCATTTTGAGAAGAACTCTGACAAAAAATGGAGTTACTGTGAGTCACTGAGGAGGGGAAGTGCAGTTTGCAGGGGAAGAATGCAGTTTGGCCCACCCCTGATCTAGACTCTAGAGTACAATGGCCAGGTTTCCTCTTGTGATGCTCTAGAGTAGTCATTCTCAGCCTACCAGGAACTTTCCCTACAATGGCCCATGCTGACTGAGACTTCTTGTAGTTCAACAACAGCTGAAGCCCCCGTCCCTAACTGCACTGACCCAGACCATGCAAAACAATACCTTTCATTCTGTCAGTCTCCTCAGCCAATTCCCATCACAGCAGCTAATATCTGGCTTAGAATTATAGGAGTTGTAATATGACACATGTGAACAGTGCCAAGCTGGGGAAGGCTGGTCCCTGCTACCCTAACCAGTATCTTGCCCTCTTATTGCTCCTTATTCCTGGGCTCAGACATTTCCAAAAAGATCAGCTTTGGATGAAGCACATACCAACAGCATCAGCAGCTTCCAGGGTGCTCAGTAATTGCTTTGAGAAGGCAATGACCCCATAAATGTTCCCAAACAGCCCCTCGCAGTCTACCTGTGGCACCTGGGAGAAAGCAAAGAAGTCTTAGGTAAAATAATGCTTTTCTTCACAGTTCTTTTTCAGCAAAAGAGAGGCCACATGCTTAGCCCTTGAAGGAGTTAGTATACAATAGCTTTCCCCTTCATTATTTACAGATATAAAACAGTGCTGAAGAACAGCAACGAATTTTCCTGCACCCAGTGACACTCCAGTGTATGCACAGAATGGAATCACTATTGCTAGTAGGTTGGACAACAGAGAATTGGCACATTATTTATTTATTTGGAGTATTTATACCCTACTCTTCAGCCACTAAGGCTCTCAAAGCCACTTATAAATTGTTCATTAGACAGTTCCCTGCCCTCAGGCTTATAATCTAAACTGTTCTACAACTCCCACAACCCTCTAGTGAGTAGAGCTAGTTGCCACACTGGTTGGAGGATTCTGGAAGCTACAGTCCAAAAATGTATCTTTTTTCCAAGCTCATGAAAAGAGCCCTTCCAGCCAAGCATCACTTATACATTTTTTTTCCTGTGTGCTCATCCCATATTCCATGGAACAGCATACATAAGTACTTGTATTTCTGCATTACATGTTACATTTACATTTTATATTGCCCTTCCTCCAAGGAGCTCAAGACAGAACAAATGCCCCTTTCTCCTCACAGCAACCTTGCAAAACAATGGACCCCAAAGTTTGTAGACAAGTGGAGATTTGAAATCTGGTGTCCCTCACTGAAGCTCAACACCATAGCCTAAAGTCTATGGAAGCTTACATATACTGATGAACTACTATACCCACGATCTCCATCAGCCAGGCTAGGTGATCTGATAGGAGCTGGAGTCCAACAATATATACAGAACCACAAGTTCTTTAGCCTGGTTCTATTTGCTAGGGAATCATAGTGGAGTTCTACATGCGGAATTCTTATGTTGCATATGCTTATATAGGATCTCAGCCAATGGATCCTAATATCACCAAATTATGTCCCATCTCCAGTGAAGTCAATAGAATGTCTACTGTCTAGCGCCACAGACTCCCTACCCCTGTTTCATGCCCTTCTTACCTGTGCTTCCTGCAATGGCACTAGCACTTTCTGCACACACATCTCAAGGTCTCGGATATAATCCCTCTCTGTCTGCAGCAGTTCTTCAATGACCTTTGTCCTCTTTTCCAACATCCTCTGCTCTGGGTTTGGTGTTGTGGTTGCAGCAGTTGTAGATTCCAGGGATGCCGGTTGGGCAGAGAGCAGTGTCATTTCTGAAAGAGAGGGAAAGACAGTTAGAACTAGGTTTAGAGCCAGCAATCAGTTTCTTATATAGCAGCAGTAGGTAATTTGCAGTTTCTGGGTCAAATACAACCTACAGATGACCAGCAGTTCTCCTCATTGTTAGCATCAAGGCAATGAGAAACTGCCAGAATCACACAAGTTACAACACCCACGTTTCTGGCAGCCTCTCTCTGACCCAGGTCAGGGCACACAGTGGTATGTGTTTTACTGTTAAGGATGAGTATGTTGGCAGCAGCAAGGAAATGAAAGGGAGGAGGACTGGTCCAAGACATTTTGCTGCCTGACGCAGAAAAGAAAATGTTACCTCGCCCCCAGCTCTAAAACAAGTGGCACTGATGGACAAATTTACAAAGCAAGTATGAAGTAATCAGATTATTTCTGTAAGACGTGGCATAAACTAATTGCCTATATAATCAAACAAGGTCAACAGTTAGCCTCCCACTTCTCACATGGATCTGTGCAAAGATGCATTATGATGAGCACTATATCAAATAACAAATCATTTGTTTCATGAGGTATCACAAGTGCATGTTGATAGTCATGCTATAAGAAGTGATGGCAAGCTATATGCAAAGTCTGTTAGGAAAGACGGTTTTGCAAAATGCAGAAATAATAACACCAACCACCACCACCATCCAAGTCTGGTGGCACCTTAACAATTAAGATTTGTATTACAATATGACCTTCTGTGGATAACTGGCCTTTTCATTAAATGCATGAAATGCGATCCAGAGGTTCAAGTACATACACAGTACACATGGTTAGGAATGGGAGTGTAGGCAGTAAGGAAGCAGGGAATTTAATTCAAACAATACTAACAGTGAAAATTGTTAGATGTTGGCCACTGACGAAACTGCTGCAGATATCACAAGCATAAGTAAGCTGATTATCACACCCAGCATAGTAAGAATTTTGTGAGCTATAGTCCATGAAAGCTCCTGCTTTAATAAATTTCTTTGTGCCATAAAATTCTTTACAGATTCAGGCAATATTAGATTTGCTTGCTACTAGTCCAGTTATGAATAGCTCATTTAAATATATCCATTTTATGCACTGCAACCATATAAATACAAGTAGAACCACAGCTTGGAAGTTATATTTTTGTACTACAACACCCAGTGCAACTGGATAGGAATACAAGACCACACCACAGGTACATTATCAAGGAGGCCACTGGCCTGAGTTTGCAAGATCTGAGCAGAGTATTTGATGAGGGAGGGTCTTGGAAGCATCTCATTCATAATGTTGCCATAAATCAAAGCAGACCTGATTGCAAATAACAATAAACAGTATTTATCACACAAAAGAAGAGGGCAGTAATAGAAAAGTAGCACTTTTCGTAACCCAATCATTGGCACATTGAACTCCGAGGTAATTTTCAATACATATTGGGGAAGTTATTCCCAGGGCCAGACCTAGTATCACACAGAAGGAAACACAATATCTCAGGCAGGAAATGTTGGGAGGAGAGCAGAGAGCAAAGGTAAGGTGCTAAAGAGCAGAGATACATGTACTACATGATCTATCATACTTCCCCTAAGATCCTCTCTATTCTCCTGCATGGTGGAGTATGCTGATTTGTTGCCAGTGCTGAAACAAGTCCAGCTTCCAATCTGGCCAGTTTCTGTATATGCAGTGGGATGGGAGCCATCTTGTTCTTTATCTCAGCAATTAAATACGTTGGACCAACAGTGGTTACTCCCAAGCAAGCATATGCAAAATTACATTTTCAGGTTCAAAAAGAAAGAACTAAGAAAATAAGATTTTCTTCTGAAGTACACAAGTCAATAGTTTGTACTGAATCTATAGCTCGCAGTCATACATAACTGGAAAAGGAAAACATAACTGGAAATACTTACACCTTCTTTCATGTGACTTTAGAACATTATAATATCTCAGTCAGAAGTTAAATAGGGCAATATTTGTTTTCAGATGTATTTGACTTATTGAACTCCCTGTTACCAGAAACAATAGTAGGAATAAAATGATTTTTTTAAAAAAAAAACTAAACTTGTTCTAATAGCCATGTGGGCTGAAAAATTCTGGAAGTTGAAGTCCAATAAAGTAACATTTTCAAGCTCTGGCCAAGAACTGTAACTGGGAATTTCAATGCATCCTTCTTCAGAGTGTCTCAGAATATTACACCTGCCAGAGTTTGTTCAGCAAATACAGTAATATGTCCATATGAAATGATTCAGTTCTTTGGAGTGATTCAGTTCTTTGAAAGCAACTGGATAGTTAGCCATCAAACCAGTGAGCCATCCAGGAAACTGATCTAGAAGCTTCACTGGTTTGATTCAGTTAGGGCTTATCTATACATACTGAAAAAATCCAGAAGAACCCCACAATTCCCCAATGTGTAACAAGCCCATGTTGTCTACACAACACTGAGTTTAATTTGGAGTACACAGCCACACACTCGCTGCCTGTGAAGTCACCTCGATGGAAGATAGCAGAAGGAAATCCATTTTATTCACATTATTTCCAGCCACAATTGTGTGGCTGGTATTCATTATTTTTTTCTCCCATCCATGGGGGTATGTATGTACACGTTTCCAATTTTGTTGTTACACACTCCTGTGCTACCATTAGTTGGTGGGAACACACAGGAAACAAGTCCAATTTCCTGCACTCAAATTCTTACCATCATTTGCAGACTTTTTTGTATTATGGCAAACACTGTGGTTTGTCTGGCAATTATTGGCCAGCTGCAAACCAGTATTGCTGCACATGTCTGGTATAAGCATGTACTGAAGCAACGCATGAGAGAGATGTGAAGCATTTCCATACCACCATTTTGATGGGTGTTCAAATCCTTCTTTGGTGGTAGCATCAGTCAGTATCATTCCTTGTAGATTCTGACAGGCTAATTTTTGGTGGGTGACCCATCCAGCACCAAGTTGAATATGTGGTCTGATGGGCAGTGGCTCTGGAACTTCAGGATGTCTCAATTGATTGTCTTCAGGTTAGTAGATGTGCTCCATCATGAGACCCAGAAGAGAGACACCTACATGAAGAGGGGCATTTCAGCTGAGGAATGAGTAACCATTGCTTTATGGCTGCTTGGAAACAGGTGTTCCTACTGACTTGCTGTGCAGCAGTTTGGAGATGGAAGAGCCACTGTGGCAGCCATCTTTGTGGAAGTTGTCTTGGCCATGGGGTTGATTCTCCAGCCTCACACCATTTTCCTAGGTGGTCCTCATAAGGTAGGTATAATGAATCTCTCTTCTTCTTCTTTTGACCCTAATAATACATAACTGCATTTGTGCTTTTTAAATCAAATTTTGCTTGGAATTGTTTGTTCACATGCACAGATTGTCTTCTCTCTGTGTTCCCCTTTCCCACTTTATTGTCTGCAGATCACAGCTGGCCTCTGAATGTGGTTTTCCACAGCTGTTTGGAGCAGTAGGTGCAATTGTCAGACAATATTGCCAATGAGATAAGGAAGAGAGTTTATCAAATGTACAATCGTGTACTCCATTCTTTTCTAGGGCACTACTGACCAGACCTGTCATTTCATTGATGTAGAGGTTTGGGGGAGTATCTGCAATCATGTTTCCAGGATCATCCAGAATCCTGCCATTTGTGAGTTAATGGAGGCTGGGGTGTTTGTTCCAGAAAACCCAGCAATCACAACTGGGAGCCAACAGGTTGGCCCAATAGTTATTTCAGACACTGCCTATCTGATTTGGAGGTGGCTGATAAACCTGTACTTTGATTCCTTGCTTAATAAACACCTGAACAGAGCAAGAAACGTGGTAAAGAGCGCATTGGTCACCTGAAAGTGAAGTGGCGATGCCTAACAACTTCATTGGTGGTACCTGAGGAGAATGGACCCTCGGTCATTTCAGTCTGTATCATTCTTCACATTTGTGGAAACAGGGAAAGCTTCTGAAGGGTGACCCACATTAAAAAAGAGGAGGAACAAGTTTGGAAAGCCCCTGAAAACCAGTTTTTGGCTACAAAAATGTAATGGGTTAAATTTCCTCTGTGAAATATGTCATTTTGGAATTGAATGTTATTTCTACTTATGGTTGTTGTTTGCTAAAATAAACATTTGTTAAGAAAGGGAATCTGCTTCATAACTGATTGCAATAAAACATCAATAATAGTAATAGCAATGACAATTATTGTAATACCTGTGGTTATTATTGTTTGTTTTTTTATGAAATGATCAATCTAAAGTGAGCTTGGTTGCCAGCTACTTTGGCCCTATCCGAAATTGCAAGGAAACAAATGTGTGTGTGCACATTTGCTGCCAAAAGTGCATGACGGCAGCACAGAAGCCAGGATGGTCTGGCAATAATGGAAAACAGTTATTGTGTAAACAGCTTTGCAGCAATGTGGTGTCTGAATTTTACAGAAATAATATATATATATTTAAAAAATAAAAGTGTTTATCCACATGAATGGCAGTTTGTTGTTGCATGTTTACCTGCCCTCCTTGATTGCCAATAGGTGTTTTGGAGCTGATTCTCCACTGGCTAATACTGGAGGCTTTTTAAGAAAAGGAACAACAATTCATCAAAGTTATGGGATTTGTTGCTGGATTCTCTAGCTATATCTGGAATAATGGGGATACATATAAACATGTGTGAATTTTTGTGGCCAAAGGAGCACAGAGGCAGCTCTGGCGAAATTGCAAATTGGAGGAGGCAGGAAACAACCCTCCTGCTGATCACCTTGTTCCAGGTTGACAGTGCCAACAGAATTATGACCAGTACCAGCCACTTCAATAAAAAATATTTTATTGCTGTGGCCAGAGCCTTGTAGCAGTGAATTCAGCATGCTCCAATCCAGTGCTGCATCAATTTTAAAGTGCTGAAGGCACTTTAAAAAACAAAACAAAAACTCTGGAGGACTTTAATAGTACTTCCCGCTCCGAACAGGGGATCTCTTCTTTGAAAACTCAATGCCCTCATCAAAGAGTGTGGCATGGCCCAGTTGGAGTGATTGCTGACCACCAGGTAAGTATCTGGATAAACTGCAGGACAAAATTAGATGCCATTTCTGTGCTCTCCACTTCCCTAAATAGGTGTTCAACCAATTTCTTAACAGCTGTTGCCTGGGGGTTTGCAGACACCCATAGATTTGAAGTAGCCATTCACCTCTCCATCCTCTATTTCCAAGAAGGGTGCTGCAGTTCCAGGGGAGGAGGAAGAATCTGGCCTTTCCATGAGTTGTGTCCTGTAATATAGCCAATTAGAGTGACTAACCCCTCCTCAAAAGATTATTAATGCCCTGCATCAATCTGTTTCCAATGGTCACCTTTTGTGATCAGCAGGCAACAGGTTGCAGGACAGGAATCCAGCAGGTAGCCTGTGGAGCCTATGCCAGCAGAGGGAACGTGGTAAGGCATGTTTATTTGGAGGGTGGGAGATCAACTATAGGATGTTCATGGTGCTAACTACTCTGACATAAAGTACATCCTGGGTCCTTGCCAATAATAGTATAGTGACATAATTTCAATATAGCTGCCTTTAAAACCACTCCATATTGTCTTCTTTACAGTGCAATCCCTGGAGTGTCTGCTGTAGTGGGGTCCCTGAAAAGAACAGAACAGCTTCTCCAGGAAATGCAGCAGCAGCCTGGGGCTCCCATCTGTAGTTTCCCATTCTCCTCCTTCATCACCCATGGTGCCTTCTTTATCCTTCCCTCATTCTTTAAATACCTGCTTTCCATGTAAATATCACTGCATGTCTTATTTTACCCCCAAAATATTACCCTTTCTTTCTCATTTCCTTCACCTGAAAAATATAACCTTTTTCCTTCTGTTAGTCCCCTTTCTTTCTGTAATAAAATAATGTCTGATTAAATGAGTAATATTTTTTCTAGATAATCTTTTTTTAAAGAAGGAAAACCAGGTACAGATTCCCTACCTTCATCACCATCCATTTCCTCCCTATACCCACCCCCCACATTTCAATATGAACATATGTATAATTTTTAGAAATTCAGTATCAACAACAAACATATGTTTATTTATGTATATATATTTATAAGTATACAAACAATCCAAATATTAAACTAATTTTAGGCAATGCCATAAGGTAGTTAAAATTAGACAAATACACACACACGTATAAAGACATGCATACATATATATGTGTGCATGTGTGTTGTGTGTGGGCATACACATATTTTTGAAGTTGTTAGACTTGACTATTTGCAAATACCAAGCATAAAGGCATATGCAATGAGAGTAAATTTTAGGGGACCATTGTTGATTATGTGGAGTAAGGAGTAAGCACCTTTCTCTGCCTGACACCTTTCCTAGTGGTTGTAACTAATTGTGGCACTTGTGAGAGTGTTGCAGAGGTCCCTGGAACATCATTCTCAGACAGACCATCAGCTACAATTTCTGAATGGGATGATGGCTGTCTCTTTTCCTGCACGTTTCCCTTTTCAGCTTTATCCTGACAGGTTATGTACTGTACAAGTTTATCCAGAAGCGCAGTCTGCATCTCTATACAGTTAGTGATGCGCTCCCTATCCCTGCTGGTCCTCTCCTCCTCAATCCTCTGCCTCTCCTCCTCCCTCTTTCTAAAAGCAAAATACTCTTTTCCCTCTTCCCGTAAATGGGTGAGGAGGCGATTCATTTGCTCTGTGCCATGGTCTATGAGACGGTCAACATTGTCCCGCGCCGTCCGTCGCTCCCTTCGTCTGCGGTGCTCAGCAAGCCTTTCTGCTGGAGATATTATGGTCTTATGGTTGGCAACAGAAACATCTGCAATATAAACCATAAAAATATTTTTTGGGTTGGGAGGAGGGAAGCCTTTTAAGGCAGTGCACATGCACAACATCTCCCATACATGCAAAGAAATCTCCATGCATTTGCTCTCTCGAGTTTGGGTGTCAGCAACTATAGATAATTCTATAGAGTTGAAACTACAGAGTTTAAGTGCCTTTTATGTCATGAATTTGGAGCAAGGGGCAAAACACGTACATGTACATATAGTGAAAATAATAGAAAGGAGGTTTTACCATGCTCGGGTGCTCCAGAACTCCACATAAGTTCATAGCCTGAATCTGGTTCCCTGGTTTCACTAGCTAGGGTAGAGCAAGGAATGCTGGTCTCTGCCAAGGAAACAGATGGTGGGTTGGGTTCTGGATCCACTGGACACAGGGTCACCACTGTCTCCTCATCCAGAGTGTGAGTGAGGTCAGCATGACCTACAAAGAAGTACAGCAGCAATAAGGCTATCACCCAAACACCATTCAAAACACCATTTGAGGTCCCATTGCAGTTCTGCCCACCAAAGAAAGCTCTTATACCCTAGGGATTGATACAGTACCTTGTTCAGCGCCAAAGAGGTCCTGCAAGTCTTTATCATGGGTGGAAGCTAAGACGGGTTGTATGGAAGGGGCCTGCCCTACAGGCACATGAGGGATGGTTGCGCTCCATACAACATGCTTTGGGTGGATGGTGGCATCGCCGCCAAGAATGGCATGCAGCTGTTCAAAAAAAGGCATAGTCACTGTACCACCTCCATTCTGTGAAATGTGGTCTGTGACCTCCCGGTACTGCTTTCGGAGTGCTTTGCTCTTTGTGCGGCATTCTTCAGCAGTGCGATCATGTGATTTTTCTTGCATTTTCTCTGCAATTTTTTCAAAAACATTGATGTTTCGATGACAATCTCGGAGTTGTTCCTGGACTTTTTCTTCACCCCACAAGGAGATCAAATCCAGAGTTTCCTGTCTGGTCCAGGAAATTCCTCTGCCTCCTCTCCTTTTGATCTGCATGGATTCAGCCATTGTGCAGGTTTGCTGTATGTACGTCCAATGACTGAAAACTCTGAGATGAGCGAGTGAGTGATTATCCGCACGCCGGCAGCAGCCTTTTAAGAAAAAAAATGGTGCTCGTGCTGCTCCCACTTGTAGCCTCCACTTGGGAACTTCCTGGCGGGAAAAAGTAATGTGACCTGCGAGCCCTCCCACTTGCTCATTCATTTCCTCCCCCTGCAAGCAATCTGAAACTATTTTGGAATGCAGCCACACACATCCAATTATCTGCATTATTAGGAAAGCCCAGAATAAACATGTTTTTTCTTCCCTTGCGGGCTTTGACCCTGAATGAGCTGTACAGCATGTGTTCAGCCAGGGGCAAGTGCACAGCAAGTGAGGAGTACAGTTGGCCCTTCTTATCCACAGATTTTTTAATCCATGCATTCAAGCATCCACGGCTTGAAAATATTCCTAAAAATATAAATTCCAAATAGAAAACCTTGATTTTACATTTTATATAAGGGACACATTTTGTTTGCCATTATATTTAATGGGACTTGAGCATCCACGGATTTTGTTATCCACAGGCGGTCCTGGAACCAAACCCCAGCAGACAACAAGGGCCCACTGTATTTCAACAGCGTAGACAACCCCTCAAACTATTGTGTTTACTATGGCCTGCCTGCTGGCCACATGCCAAGCAGTACCAGACTTAATAAAACATTTTACACAAGGAGTTGCCTGGGACAGGGCTTCTCAAGCTATCCAATGGACCAGCCATTATTTTCTTCCAATGACCATACTTGTGCCAATTGGCTACAAATTGCTTCTTCTTTTCCCCTGGAAACTTGTCAGGGACCAGCAGCTCAGAGACTGACATCAGTCCAAGGACCACCAATTTGAGTAGCACTGGTCTAGAAGACTACTGAGAACAGAACTGTGTAGATGAAAAGCAGTCTACCCCACTTGTTGCATGGTTGATATGCTGGATTACAACTTCCATAATCCCAGGAGCATGTTGCCTGGAAATGATGGGAGTTGTAGTTGAACACATCTGTAGAGCAAAAGGCTGGTGAAGGCTGGCAACAAGGGGAAAAATCATGTCCTTTTGAGATAACTGACAAAGAATACAGCCCTAAACTCCAACTTGCTAACGCCACTTGAGTTATTTGTTAAAATTACAGATACTGTACACAAATGAAAAAGTAGCCTTTTTTCCTACATTAGTAAAAGTGCAAATAAGGAGGAGGGGGGAGAAGTGCAATTGTTATCAAGTGTCTAGAGATTTTGCATTTTTCAAGAGCTCAAATTCGAGAGCAGCAGACAAAACAACAACAAAGGGGCATGAACACAAATCAAAATGTGGAAGTTCTTCTTTGGATTACAACTCCCACAACTCTATGCCAGTATGTGGCAGGTGGATTTGGGGAGTTGTAGTCCAAAAGAGAACTTTCCCTTGCTTGGACATGAACCTATCATGGTGGGAACTTTCGAAAACTGGAGCCTCATTGTATTTACATGCATGCATACTCTCCAACTGTCCCAATGGATCCTCTGTTGTCCCACTTTTCAGCTGGTTTTAAAACACCTCCCTTCCCCCATTTCTTTCTCAAACCCCATCTTACTCCAGTTGCTCAGTGGGAGGAGGGAGATTTTGCCCAGGGTGACCAGATGTCTTCTTTTTCCAGGACATGCCGTGCACTTCAACCTTCTGTCCAGGTGAAATTTCAAAATGTCCTCCATTTTGAACATGACTACGAAGTATGAATTTATATTTCTATAAGTGTTTTGAGCTTTTACTTGGTCGTGTTCTACATTTTTCTTTTTTTAATTTCTTTTTTTATTTATTTCAATACAGAGATGAAAATACAGAAAACCAAATCAACAAATACATTCCCTCATTGCAGAATTTATATTGTACTATATATACATTCTTTATTGTATTATACATTAACTTATATTATTTTTGTAATATTACTATGGCGGGATATAGACCGCCGCTTTGGGGTGGCCTGCACCCGTCCCTTTCCCTGGCAGATCGGGGCCTCAGCGGCCACAGCAGTAACCCTGGAGGCCTCAATCCGCTGCTTTTCCAGGCCTTGGGGAAGCGGCAAAACGCCCCAAGGACACCCCGACAGGGGCAGGGAAAGAGAGAAAGGGGCTCTTTTGTATTACTGACGCAGTAATGGCTGCACCAGCGATACCCACAGCGAAAGGAGCTCCGTTTTGGAGCTGCTGAAAGGGCACCACAAGCGTCCTGCTGCGGCACACACACGTCACGCCCACACTGTGCCGTTTGGCTGCGGCACGACCGTGACGTCATAATGGCAGCACCCGTGTAGACAGGGTGCTGCCATTTTGATGCTGCGGTTACATGCTAGGGTTGCGGGGCGTCTGTAATGAACGCCCCGAGGCAACCCAAGCACGTATCCAGGCCAGTGCAAAGTGCCGGTCTGGATGTCACCTAAGTTTCTTAAGTCTTCCCCAAGTATACTTTCTTTCTTTCTTTTAATTTTCTAAATTGAAATTATACAAAATCTATCTTTTCATCTTTTAATGTTTTGTCATCTTATCTTGTTTTCCCACAATTTTGACACTTCTTCCCTTTTATCTACATATTGTTGACTTGTTCTTTTAGTTTGGTACATTGACCAATTATCTAATATGGCTAGATCATTCAATTTTCTAATCCACTTGTCTACTGATGGTACTGTACAGAGTTTGATTTCCAATGTTTTGCATAAATCCTACAGGCAGCAGTTACCATATAGAGTAATATACTTATTTCATCCGGTACAAGATTATCTGCTATTATATCTGTTAAATTTAGCAAAAAACATTCTGGTTTCAGTGGGATATTTTTCTTTAACACTTCTTTAATTTTTTAATGAATTTCTTCCCAGAATTTTTTGGCTTTTTTACACTGCCACCACATATAATATAGCATTCCCATTCTAATATCACATTTCCAGCAGTTACTTTCCCCTTGTTTATTTTTGCTAGTTTTGTTGGGGTCAATGTTCGACATTTTTCTTGAATGTCCTACATTTTGTGGTTCCCCGTCCTCTCTCATGGTTAGGATGTCTGGTCACCCTGATTTTGTCCTTCTCAGTTGGTTCTGGCAAAAGCAAACTGTGGCAAGCCTTTCTTAGCTGATTGGTTTGATAACTTTTGCCACTTTGACCATACAGGGCTCAATCTTCATCTGTGAAATATTGAAGAGACCCAGCATGGCTAGTGCTTTGAGGGTTGGGCTGTGATTCTGGAGACCAGGGTTCAATTCCCTGCCATGGAAACCCACTGGGTGACCTCAGGCAAATCACACTCTCTCAGCCTCAGAGGTAGGTAGAGGCAAACCTCTTCTGAACAAACCTTGCCAAGAAAAGGGTCGCGTTAAAGGCACACGACAACAAATGCACCTCTGTTTGAAGAAAGAAGAGAACCAGCGTGGTGTAGTGGTTTGAGTGTGGGAGACCAGGGTTCAAATCCCAGCTCTACCATGAAACCCACTGGGTGACCTCAGGCATGTCACATCCTCTCAGCCTCAGGAGAAGGCAATGGCAATCCTCCTCCGAACCAATCTTACCAAGAAAGCCCATGACCCCCATAAGTCGGAGATGACTTGAAGGTACACAGCTACAACAGCAAAGAAAAAGCAAGAGGTGTAGAGCAAGACAAAAAGTGAAAACCTTTACTCCTGGCCCTGTTTAAATATTTGAAGGGATGTCATAGTGAGGAGGGAGCAAGCTTGGAGCAGGACTAAGAAGCATGGATTTTTATTGCTATGAGTGTTTTGAGCTCAGCGGTGACCAGAGGTCCTCCTTTTCCAGGCCCTTTCTGTCCAGGAGGAATCCCAAAATGACTTCCATTCTGAGCATGACTGAGAAGCATACATTTGCATTTCTATGAGTGTCTTTAGCTTTTATTTGATCAGGTTTTACATCTCCACCTGTCCAGGAGGAATTCCAAAATGTCCTCCTTTTGAGCAGGACTAAGAAGCCTGAATTCATATTTCTATACATTTATATTTAGATTTAATTTATTTTTCTAGGAGTGTTTTTAGCTTTTCTTTAGTCATGTCCTCCATTTCAGCCTTCTGTCCAGGAGGAATCCCAAAATGCCTTCCCTTTGGAGCATCACTAAGAAGCATGGACCTCTATTCCTATGACTGTTTTTGAGCTTTGACTTGATCACATCCTCCATTTCAGCCTTCTGTCCAGGACGAATGCCAAAATGCATGCCGCTTAGCAGGACTGAGAAGCAGGCATTTCCCTTTTCTGGAGGAGTGTTTTGTGCTTTCCTTGGGTGCTTCACATCCTACATCCCCACCTGCTCTCCAGGACGAATCCCCAAACGCCCTCCATTTGGAGCAGGGCTAAGAAAGCACGAACTGGTGTTTGCAGTCATGTTTTTAAAATCGGATCCTGCCTTCCATTGCAACCTAGGAGCAGTTCCTAAAAACGCCCTCCATTTTAAGCATCCCTCTGAAGCATACAGTTGCATTTCTACGAGAGACAGGGTTTTAAAGGCTTGTATCCTCCATTTCAGCCTTCTGTCCAGGAGGGAGGCCCAAATGCATGCTGCTTAGCAGAAGCAGGCATTTGCCTTTCCTGGGAGTGTTCTTCTGAGCTCTCCTTTGGTCCTGCCCTCCATCTTCCACATTTTTGTGATGCCTTGGCCTTAAGGGCATCTGGTCACCCTGGAGGGGCGGAGGGGGCAAGGAGAAGGACAGCCAACCCATCGCTAACCCCCTCCTGGTACCTTTCCACCGACCATTCCCCCCTGTTCCTTACCTGGCTCCCTCAGCAGAGGCCCAGCGTCCCTGCCTCCTCCTCCTCCTCCTCCTCCTCCTCCTCTCTGGCTGCGCGGAAGGGGCCGGGGGCTCAGAGCAGAGAGGGGTCCCGATTAGCATCTCAAGGGGCGGGAGCCGATGGCCAGAGCCAAAGCCCGGAGCTGGGAATCCGAGGAGGAAGAGCAAGAGCCCTGCCTTCCTCCCTCTCTCCCTCTCCCAGGCGCCACAGGCAGCCCATGGCTGGGACCCATCAGCTGCCTCCTAACTCGGTTTGGCACTGCTTTCAGTGTCTTGGGCCATAGCAAAGAACCAAGACACTTAACGCGGTGCCAAACTGCTCAAAGTGAAGGCTATTTTGGAACTCCTCCTGGACAGAAGGCTGAAGAGGAGGGCAGGGGCCACGAAAAGCTAATAAAAAACACTCTTAGAAATCTCAAGCCATGCTTCCTAATCGTGATTAAAATGGAGGGCATTTTGGAATTCCTTCTAGGCAGGACCTTGGCATGGAGGTCTGGACATGAGCAAAGAAAAGCTTTTAAAAAACAACACTCATAGAAACGTCAATCCATCCTAGTCATGCTCCAAATGGAGGACATTTTGAGATTCGTCCCAGGGACAAGGCTGAAATGGAGGACATCAGCAAAGAAAAGCTAAAAACACTCATAGATTTAGAAATTAATTCATTGTAGTCCTGCTCCAAAGGGAGGGCATTTTGGAATTCCTCTAGAAGGTGGAAAGATAGGGCATGCCCTGGAAAATGAGGATCTATGGCCAGCCTTTCTAGCACATGTCCTACAACTCATGTCCTAGAACTATAACTCCCAGAATCCCCCCACAGCAAGGCTACTGGCCACACCAGCTGGAGGATTTGGGGACTTAGGAGTTTATCACACGGGAGGAATTTCCCTTAATTTTGAATGAAAAGAAAGTGAGTCCAGAACGCACTCACGTGAATTTGCTAGTTCAACAAATTTATGTGAATTTTTTTAAATTAAATTTTTATTATAAAACATAAAAATATAAAATACAAAAGACACAAAAATATTTCAATTCATTTTCAGAATTTATGTGAATTCGAATTGCATTCAAACTGACTTCCCATTGCCCCAAAATAGCTTGCCATTGCCCAAAATTGCGTGTGATCACCTTTCACGTAATAACATGAAACCCCATGATTGGCATTGGATTATACTTCCAGTTTCCCTTGTCTGATAAACTCCTTATGCTCTCAAAAGTAACTTCCCAGCTTTGAATAAAAGGCCAGGAGACTGAGAAGCTTCCTTGGTGCTGTTGTGTGCCATCAACTCATTTCTGATTTATTGCAACCCTAAGGCTATCATGGGGCTTTCTTGGCAAGATTTGTTCACAGGATGTTTGCCATTGCCTTTCCCTGAGGATGAGAGCACGTGGCTTGTCCAATATCACCCAATGCAGGGGTAGGCAACCTGCGGCCTGCGGGCCAGATGCGGCCCGGTGAGGCCTTGGGACTGGCCCTAGCCGGTCCTGCCGCCGATTGCCGCCGGGGCCTTTGGCCTCTCGCACGCAGGGGCAAGGGGCAATTGTCTATAGACGCCTCAGAAACATGCATTTATATTAACATTTTTTAAAAAATCAGCAATTTTTTTGCGTGTCCTCCACTTTTTTTTAAAAAAAGTGTCCACCATTTGAAATTGTTGTCCTACATTTATTTATTTATTTTTAAAAAATTATTTAATTATTTATTTTTTGGCTTCGGCCCCCCAGTTGTCTGAGGGACAGCAACCCGGCCCCCGGCTCAAAAAGGTTGCCTACCCCTGACCCAATGGGTTTCATAGCTGAGCTAGGAATGCACCCATGTAATGCTGCCTATGTCTTTCTCTCTTCTGCCTTTGTTCATCAATGACCATTGTTAAAACTGGACCTGCCATTTCAATTCCACACACAAAGGACTCTTTTGAACTGGAATGGACCTTCTCATACACCAATACCATATATAGATCTGTCCCTGACTTTGCACTCCACCAAATGCACCTGAGGAAGTAGACTTTATGAAAGCTCATGCTGCCAACTTTTTTTCTTTCAGTTAGTCTCAAAGGGGCTACAAGACCTCTCTACATACTATGTCTTGTTTTCATAGTCATGGTCATAGCAGAGGAAAGAATTCACTACCTTCATTGGGTTTTCTTAGCAAGATTTCTTCAGAGAAGGTTTGCCATTGCCATCTTCTGAGGCTGAGAGTGTGGGCCTTGCCCAAACAAAACTCCACCACTCCTCTTAACCCGGGCACATCTTTGCTCATTTGTGCCCTGGAAGTGATTGCCACAGTGAAGCTCCCTGGAAGAGTGAGCAAGGCACAGCTCCCTTCATTGAGTGTAATGGGCAAGAGTTTCCATGGGATGGATATTTTGTGTCTTTGTTGTCGGAAGTTATTTGATGTTTATATTTTTATCAATTAGTTTTTTTCCTTTTTGTTTTCTAACTTTTTGTTTATGTAATTCTTTGCCTATTTTTGTTGATAGTATCATCGTTTCTTGTCTAATTGGACATTTTGTGTGTGTGTGTAAAATGGAATGAAAACTATGGCCTGTTACAGACAGCCAAAATAAAGCTGCTTCGAGTCACAGTGGAGGTATAGTGTTTCAATGATGCATGCGTCCTAAGAGTCCAGAAGTCGCACCAAAGCCATGCTTCAGCCCTAAGGACTGGAGCGTGGCTTTAGTGTGGCTTCTGGACTCTTAGTACGCATGCATCTTTGAAAAACCATACCTCCACTGTGACTCGAAGCAGCTTTATTTTGGCTGTCTGTAACAGGCCATAGTCATGACTTGGCTATTCTTTTTGGTTTCTCCTGATGACTGATTGTATTCTCCATTCTCATTACTCTGGCCAGAAAATATAATATTCACTGCCTGTATGTCATGGATAAAATTTTCACCATCTGGTCACAGTATAAGTTGCAAGTAATCTAGAATGTTCATTTTTTCAATATATTGAAACATTTGTAAATTATAGTATTAGATACCATATCATCAACTAAAATTTTTTGAGAACGGCCCAAAGGTACATGATACAACCACCTAGGCAAATAAGGAGGCAAGGGTCTGGTCAATGGAAGATCTTGCAGAAATTATATTATTTGAATGATCTTGATATTCTTAAAGGAAAGGTGATATGTGTTTATATAATAGAATAGCATTTTCCCTACCCTCCTCCCACTTTTTATTTTCCCTTTTTAATATAAAAAAGAAAGAAGGGGAAAAGAAAGAAAGGAAAGAGAGAGGCATAGGATTTAATTGTGAGGTAGGCATATACAGTATATTAATATAATCTGACCCTATACAAAAAACAAAATATTTTGGAGAATATACACTAATGCCTAGTTAAAAAATAAGAGGACCATCTGACCACTGACCACTGAATATTGAATATTTATCTTTCCAACCTTGGAAGAGAAGTCTTATAGCTATAGTAAGAACATGCTGTGTACAGGACCCTACCATGGTGACCACCAGTTAAATTTTAAGTCCCAGGAATATAGTTTTAAAGTATAGTGCACCATACGTGGGTGCACTATATGCAGCTTTGAGCTTACACTGAAGCCATGTGGCAATATAAAGAATGACGCATGTGTGATGAACTGACTCACAAACCAGCCAATCAGAAGCCAGAGACCCTAAGCCAATCAGGTGCTGGCTGAGGAGTTTGAAGATTCTACTTGGCAGTTGGGTTTAGTCAGTTAGGGTTTGGAATCCTGAGGGACGAAGCTGGTGTTCAGTTGGGGAACAGCAGAGTCCAAGAGAGGACTGTGTTCCAGGAGTTCTTGAGGGAACAATAATTTGGCAGAGTGGGTTTTGATTACAGACCAAGAGAGGGTCTAGTGGTCTCAGGAAGGGACAGTAGTCCAATTGAGAGTCTTGTAGTGAGAGACTCAGGGTTAGCCAGCCTTGGGAAGAGGGATCTCGGTTGATTAATATCCTGAGGGATATCATAGCCTGAGTAGCTGACTGTCATGGCCAGCCAAGAGCAGGTCTTGGAGGATGAGGAGGAGGCTCCTCCAGAGCAAGAGGTAATTG
>NC_056524.1:214548513-214548798 GCF_019175285.1 Sceloporus undulatus
AGGCTACACCAGGTGCTAATCCTGCTCCAGTGCAAGAGGTAATTGAGGCTACACCAGGTGCTAATCCTGCTCCAGTGCAAGAGGTAATTGAGGCTACACCAGGTGTTAATCCTGCTCTGCCAGAATCCAGCCCTGATCTCCCAATCCCAGAGGAGGAGGCTCAGCCAGGTCCTAGCACTGGTGGGATTCCTCTGGTGGTACAGCAGCCTAGTGGTGACTCTGGGGAAGAACCAAGCTTGAAGGTTCCCTCCTATAGACAACGCAGGGCTGAAAGTGCTGGCAGAT